>NC_058418.1:28722025-28871197 GCF_002201575.2 Neomonachus schauinslandi | reverse complement strand
TCTTCTTCTTCTTCTTCTTCTTCTTCTTCTTCTTCTTCTTCTTCTTCACTAGATATTCCAAAAATTCAAAGAGGAAGCATTAGATGACAGATAATGTTATGGGCTGATTTGTGCCCCCCATTCCCCAATTTGTATGTTGAAGCCCTAACCCCCAATATCTCAGAATGTGACTCTTTTTTGAGAAAGTATCTTTGAAGAGGTAATTAAGCTAAAATGAGGAAATTAGGGTGAGTCCTAATCCAATATGACTGGAGTTTTATAAGAGGAAATGAGGACATAGACAGAAGAAAGACTAGATGAAGACACAGAGAGAAAATAGCTATCTCTAAGCCAAGAAGACAGGCCTCAGAAGGGACTAACCTACTGATACCTTGATCTTAGACTTCTAGCCTCCAGAACCATGAGAAAATAAACTTCTGTTATTTGATCAACTTAGTCTATAGTATTTTGTTACTGTTATCCTAGCAAACTAATATAGATGGAAGTGAAATATAACCCAAGGTAAAATGTGGTCGGAGCTAGAAGAAAGGGAAAATAATATAGATAAAATACAATAAAAATCATTTTTAGGGGTGGGCATTCAGGCAATAGGTATCCAAATTTTAAATATTCATACTCCTTGATCTGGATATTCCATATTTAGAAATTTGGCCTAAATAATCAGATACATTTGTGTAAATGTATTTAAAATGATGATGAATGCAGGATCCCAGGTAATTGGGAACTATCTACATTTCCATGGGCAGAGAACTGGTTCAATAGAGTATGGTACATGGATGCCATTGAATATAATGAGCCATTGAAAAGGACAAGGTAGATCCAATAGTATTGATGCAACAGATGTCTACAATCTATTGTTAAATTTAAAAAAGAAGATTCCATTTATATGTATTTACATTTATTAAACATCTAGAAGGATACACACCAACTGTGTAGAGTTGGATGGGTGAACTTTGAGGGGGACTTTGACTTTCTACTTGATGAAAATTTGGAAGAAGAAAAATGAATTCTGATAGGAGGATAGTTTGTTTTTTTTTAAGATTTTATTTATTTATTTGAGACAGAGAGAATGAGATACAGAGAGCATGAGAGGGAGGAGGGTCAGAGGGAGAAGCAGACTCCCTGCCGAGCAGGGGGCCCGATGTGGGACTCGATCCCGGGACGCCAGGATCATGACCTGAGCCGAAGGCAGTCGCTTAACCAACTGAGCCACCCAGGCACCCCAGGAGGATAGTTTTTTAAAACTCACCAGTAAATCATGTTCTACTCTCCTCACAGGAGTGGTTCTGAGAATTGAATGAATGCACACATGTTTGGAGCAATAAAACAAAGCAAAAATAGCCAGCCCTTACTGAATGCTGTTCTAAGTGCTTTACATGAAAGAATTCATTCAATTCTCCCAACAGTCGTATGAGGTAGGGCAATATTGTGATTTATAATAATATATATATATTTGGTCTTCGTTCTGTTTCAGGCACAGAACTCCTAAAACCCTTGGAATTTCCTGAGTGACTGAGGTGAAGGTGTCTTTTGTTATGTTAATGAGTTGACTTTTAGACGACACCTAAGGATGGGGGCTGGTAGCCTGTGGAGCCAATCACAAGATCAGAGGGTTAGAATTTTCAGCACCTCCCTCCACCCCCATTCTGGGGAAGGAAGAGGGGCTGAACATTGAGTTCCATCACCAGTAGCCAATGATTTAATCAATCATGCCTATGCAATGAAACCTCCATAAAAACCCCAAAGCACGAGGTTCGGAGAACTTCCAGGTTGAAGAAACAAAATGTTTCCTTGTGCCAGGGGGCTGGGCCCCAAACTCCACAATCACAGAAGCCTCTTTGTTTGTATCTCTTCATCTGACTATTGATTCATATCCTTTAATATCCTTTACAATAAATCGGTAATCCAGTGAGTAAATGAGTTTCCTGAGTTCTGTTAGTGGCTCTAGCAAATTAATGGAACCCAAGGAGGGGATTGTGGGAACCTCTGATTTATAGCCAATCTGTCAGAAGCCAACCTGGCCTTGGGACTGATGTCTGTAGTGGAGTGTGGTGGTGTAGGACTGAGCCCTTGACCTACAGAATCTGATGCCATCTCCAGGTAGATAGTGTCAGAATGGAGTTGAATTGTAGGACACCCGCATGGTGTCTGAGAATTGCTTGGTGGTGGTGGTTGGGAGTGGGGGGATTTTCCTCTCCATGTTGGAATTGGTGACCAGAACTTCTAGGTAGGTACTGATATGAACCTCAATTTACAGTTAAGGAAACCAAGGCCCAGAGAGGATAAATGAGTATGTTGCCCAAGATCATGGAGCTAGCTGGTGGCTGAACTGAGATCTGAATCTAGGTCATTTAAGTTCAGAAATTTTTATCATAGTTAAGAGGACGTCATCTCTTTTAAGAGAATTTTATTATACAGTGTGTATTTATCCTGGGTGTAGGATGGAGATGGTCATGATGATAGACGCTTCTGCTTACATACTCCAGACAATTTGTTCTTTGCATGTATTATCTCAGGTAATCTTAACAGCAACCCTAAGAAGGTCATATAATTCATATTCTCATTTTTCAGATGAGAAAGCTGAGGCTCAGAGATATGAAGTAACTTACCCAAAGTACCACAGCTGGTATGTAGTGAAACTGGGACAGAATGGCCTCCTGGGCACCTAGTCAGCTTCAGGAATATCATGAGCCCTCTCAATGTCTATATTAAGTTGAAATAAGGGTTGACTGAACATCAGTGGCCACTTGAAGCATGAATAGATGAACTCCACTTTTCTTGGAGTTTTGGGCTTCTCCATACTCTGTGGGTCATGCGTCTCATGGAACTCACCCCCAAACCTTGGTGAGACTGACAGGGTGGGGTATTTCAGCAGAAACCAGTGTAGATCAAGGACCATGGCCAGAAGTGTTGTGGAAATCTTCCAGGCTTTGGAACACTCTGGGGTGGCTGAAGAGAGAGTCCCAGTAATGACTGAGATTGGCTTTCCTATTGGCCTGCTGTGTTGGGTTCTTGGAGTTACATTTCAGTTGATTCAAAGAAAATAAAGAAAGGGGTGCCTGGGTGGTGCAGTGGGTTAAACGTCCCTTGGTTTCAGCTCAGGTGGTGATCTCAGGGTTGTGAGATCCAGCCCAATATCCTGCTCTGTGCTGAGCACAGAGTCTGCTTGAGTTTCTCTCTCTCTCCCCCTGCTCCTCTTGCATGCTTGAGCACTCTCTCTCTCTCTCAAATAAATAAATAAATCTTTAAAAAAAGGAAATAAAGAAAAAACCATTTTTCTAGCAAGAAAAGAAAGAAAACACTATTTTTCTAGAATGCCAAAATCTTGTGGGAGATGTATATCCATTATATGTAGCCCACTTGCCGTTTCCTGAGTGCCATTTTCATCCTGCCATCTCTGGGGCTTTGTGCAAACTATTCCCTCCACAGAGCTGCCCTCTGTACCTTTTCTGCTTTCAAAGTCCAACCCATTCTTTTCTCCTCAAATCTCAAGAGTTCTTAGCTACTCCAAAGGTTAACCTTTCTCTCCCTCCTTGTCCAATCATCCTTAACCTTTTGGTACCTTGCTCACAGTTTTACCACTTTCTAACATGATGTGAGTTAAGTGATTCCTCCAGCTCTCACCCAAAACACCTGTGACCCTTAGGAAGAAAGGAGTCATTCATTCCCTTTATTTGTATCCATTATCTCTCTCTTTATTTTGTTTTGTATATACACTGATTTAAAATGCAGAGTCTGCTGGAAGCTCTATTTTTCCTTCCTACCCCAATCTCTAGACTTATTTTCTTGTTAATATAATAATTGGTATTTATTGGGCACTTACTATGTGCCACCATAATGCTAAGTGCCTTAAGGCACACTTTTGTTTCTTAAAACAACCCCTGACATAGATATCATCATCATGCCCATTTTATAAATGAGAACACTACGATAGGAGGCAATCAATAAAATATGTGTAGAATAAAAGGTGAGTTCATGCAAGGTCATATTTTTAGAATAGAGTAGAACCAGTACAGCAAGCCAGCTCAGCCTTCATCTTTGCACTTTCTTTCCTTTTTGCAGAACTAGCTATATGATTTATTAGATCCAGTGCAAAATAAAAGTGTGGGGTCCCTTGTTAATAAGATCAAGAACATCAAGATGGCTACAATGCAACATTAAACCAAGTGTGGGATCCTTCTAAGTGTGGGGTCCTGTGTGACTGTAGACGTAGCATGCCCATGAAGCCACCCCTTCCTCTTTGGTCATTATGACCCCTTCCCATCCTATGAAACTAAGCCCAAACTCTTGGGCCTACCTTGAACTTGCCTCTTTCGGGATTTCTGGGATGTATCACCTGTTTGACTTTCCATCCTTTGAACTTGCTCCTGCCTTTTGTGTTCCAGGTATAGGTACTTGAAGGATGGGCAAGTTAGAAAGGACGTCTGCACTGGGGATTTGAGTGGGGAAAGAGATGGTAGAACTAAAAGGCAGGGTGATCAGGGATTGTGTGGATGTGGGGTCCTTCTCAGAGATGCCAATGGTGAAGTTGAGTTGGAGGAAGACATGTTCCATTGAAGGATGATTTGGGATATGACAAGAATGAAGTTGCTGTATGACCTTGGTTTGGTAGATCGAGGATGAGAAGGACCATCATCACAACACTAAGTATAGTTGCTATCTATGAACCTCTACTGGAGACCAAGCACTGTGCCAAGACCTTTATATACTTAAAAAATTTTTAAATGCTCACTAAAATCCTCTGGGGAAAATAATATTAATAATTATTAATATTCACAGGTGAGGAAAGTGAGTCTAAAATCCCTGAGCAACTTGTCTAAACTTGCAGGTGCTCATGCAGGGATTGGCACTCAGGTCTTTGTAATCAACTCCAAAGCCCCTGTTCTGAGGTATTCTATAGAGTTTGAGTAGTGTCCTTGAAAGAGGCAGACTTTTGGTGGGGGAAATATTGAGATGTTGGCTACTGATGAGTTGTCTACTTTCCCCTTATCTTTCTCCCCACTGGCCTTGAGGAACTCTAAATAGTACCTCTTCATGCCCCCTCTAATGAGCTGGTTTAAAATAGCTTCTCCTGTGTGGCACAATGGCTCCTGGTCATGGGGCTGGTGGTGGGGAAAGTTATCTAATCCACTGAGGAAGCGATTCCTCTCTTGCTGTTTTGTCAGGGAAGGTGATACCTGAGTCCAAAGCTGAGTAATTAAAAACCCTCTTAACACCACTTGAAATCAAGTGGCTTATATGCAACACGCTGAGTCTTCCATCCTCTGGGCTTGGGGTAATGACTGTCTTTTAATACCAGTCTCAATTGTAGTTTGAATCTCATGAGAGGCAAATAGAATAAAAATAAGAAAATCTTTAAAAAAGTAGAAACTAGGGGCGCCTGGGTGGCTCAGTTGGTTAAGCGACTGCCTTCGGCTCAGGTCATGATCCTGGAGTCCCTGGATCGAGTCCCGCATCGGGCTCCCTGCTCGGCAGGGAGTCTGCTTCTCCCTCTGACCCTCCTCCCTCTCATGCTCTCTGTCTCTCATTCTCTCTGTCTCAAATAAATAAATAAAATCTTTTAAAAAAAAATAAAATAAAATAAAAAATAAATAAATAAAAAAGTAGAAACTAATAAAAACCTACCCCAAATAATTCTGCCCTGTAATTATATTTCCTCTAATTTTGCATCCCACATTACTATTTGAACTTAAAAAGCAAACCCCAAACCCAAAACAATATATACTCCTTTGGAATGTAGTTTGGCTTCAAGTCATCATGAATTTTTTTTCATGTAGAGCAAAATCTCCTATTTACTCAAATAGCGTACAGTTCATTGCATTTCACTGAGCATTCACACTGAATTTATGTGTCTACACTAGCAAGTTATCATGAATTTAACATACCTGAGTAGTTATTTGCCTTTTTGGGGCATTGCAGAGTCTTCTCAAATCATCACAGATGGACTCCCTTTATCCTGGAGGTGAGGAGATGTTGGCATGAATTGAGGATCGGGCCAGGAAAGTGAAGGTTCATCCACTCTTCTTCAGGGGCTAGTGATCTTACTTGGTGGCTACTTTTGAGCAGGTGCACAGCACCCCCTGATGAGTGTGTCTATGAAGGATTGATTCTTCCTAAATGGTTTCCTGTTCATCTTCTTCCTAAATGGTTTCCTGTTCATCTTCTTTCCCCCCCCCATCCAAGTCAAAATAATAATGATAATAATAAACAACCATTTTTTTGAGTGTTTGCCAATAGTGAAACACAGTGCTAAACACTTCATATGTATTTTACTTATCATATCTCATTTAGGCTTTGCACTATCTGGTAAAGAAGGTATTATTTTTATTTTATAAGTGAGGGCACTGAGACTATGAGAGGTCAAGAAAGTGAAAGAATTGTGACGTGGACCTGAGTCTTCCAGCTCTGAAGTGTGCTCTCGTAACCACTGTGGGATAGTCATTCAAAAGAGACAGCCGAGAGGGAATGGGAATGGGTTGTATGAATGTGGAAGGATGTCCAGTTCCAGATGGTTCCAGCTTTTTAGTTGTGACACCTCATGCTCAGTTCCAAACCCTGGTGCTCAGACCACAGACTGAGCAGATATCTGATAAAGAATGTCCACTACAGCTTTGTGCAAAATGGGAAACAAGTGCCAATGACCTAATTTTTCATCAGCAAGGGATTAGAACAATGAAGGATGGTGCCTGCCCACGGTGGACTATCCACCAACCACGGAAAAGAATGTCAGGACAGAAGAGGGGTGGTCAGACAGGTTAAGTAAGGGACTTGTGCCAGATCATACTGGTGTATCTTCCTGGCTCCCAAACCTGATGGTCCTCTTTCCTCCCTAGAATGCCCAATGGGCTTCATGTATTGTATAGATAGCCAGGACCCTGGTATTCCTCCTGCTGTGATCAACACTGCAGGGAAAAATGAGGGGCTCAGTAATGTAGTAGTTAAGGCATGACTTGGCCTTAGCTAAAGCTGGATTTGAATCTTGAGCTGGCAAGACTCCATAGTTCCCCATACTCTCCCAGCATGACAGGAGAGCAGATGTGGTGGCTTTGTGGTGGCTCTAGAGGGCGAGCTTCACCTAGCCCCTCATCTTCCAGCTGGAACAGAGCATCAGAACAAAGCCTGGGGGTCTGAGAGTGACCAAGAGTCAGGGCAAATCTTGCAACACGACATTGCAGCCACCACAGGGGACTAATGATCAGTACCAGACGGGGACCTCTCAGTGGATGTCAGCATGTCTAGATGCTGCTCTCCTCTTCTATTGGCCAGTGTTTTCCAGAGAAACAATAGGGTATCTATATACATATACATGGAGGCTTATTATAGGAATTGGCTCACCCAGTTATGGAAGCTGGGAAGTCCTATAATCTGCCATCTGCAAGCTGGAGACCAAGAAAACTGGTGGTGTAATTCAGTCTGAGTCTAAAGGCATGAGAATGGGGGGTGAGGGCTGATGGTGTAAATCCTGATCTAAGTCTGAAAGCCCTTATGTGGATCCAAGGGCTTGAGAAGATGAATGTCTCAGCTCAGCAGACAGAACAAATTTGCCCTTGCTCAGCCTTTTTGTTCTATCTGGGCCCTCAGCGATTGGATGATGGGCCATCTGCTTTATTCAGTTCATCAATTCAAATACTAATCTCTTCCAGAAACTTCCTCATGGACACACCCAGAAATAATCTTTTACCAGCTAGCTGGGAATCCCTTAGCCCAGTCAAGTTGACCGTTACAATGAACCATTGCATCCTTAACAAGTTGGCTCTAGATACATTCCCCAAATCTAAAGCAGCCCACAAAAAAGGGGGGGACTCCCCAACCTCCTGACACAAGGTCTTGAACTAGAAAAATTCAGTTATAGGAAGATAACATTATGTTTCTTAGGTATGCGTCTTACGATGCAGTGGCCTGCAGTTCACAGCCACTCCAATGATTATGTTTCCAAGTTGGTTTGATTGGGACTCGTGGGATGGTTCACCCTAAAAGTAGCCTCTCGCGGTTTCTGCAACAGGTTGGATGGTGACAAGCGTTCCTGCCTCATGGAAGATTCTGCATCAGTATGACAAGAAACAGCAGCTGATGATTCCAAGGATGCTAAATGGCTTTATTAATCATAACCACAGACCAAAGGCTGTGTGGTTTCTCCAGGAGTCGAGTGAGAGATTGCCTTGTCTCCTGCCGCTCCCACAGTATAATCAAGGCATCAAGCTAAATTAAAGGAAATGCCATCTTCTCGTGACAGCAGGTGCAAAATTACCTCTAATTATGAATTTGCTAGGTACAACAGTGACTCTGCGTGAATTATAACGTTGCATTCATTATAACAACCATTTAGGGTCTCACTTTCCTTGACATGCATACAGATTCTCAGAATTGGATCGTGAGCCCATTTCAAACCATACAGTGTGCTCCAGGAGAACTGGGCTGGTCTGATCATTTGCAATTCGAAACCTTTGTTCAGAGTTGTAAGGTTCAGGGTGAGGAGGAGGTCCGAGTCCCAGATTTACTGTTGACTGGTGTGTGACTTGAACAAATCAGTTAACAGAACTCAGTTCCTTCACCTATAAAATGAGGGGGTTAGAACTGGGCGATCTTTAAGGCAGTGCTTCTCAAACCTAATGTGCTCCTCAAGCAGCTTGTTGGAAAAATGCAGAATCTTAGGCTCTGTTCCAGAATTACTAGTTTCAGACTATAAGGTACAAATGAATCATCTGGAGATGTGTTAAAAATGCAGATTCTGATTGAGTATATCTGGAGGGGGGCCTGAGATTCCGCATTCCAATGAGCTCCCAGGTGCTACTGCTACTGCTTGGCCAACTACCCTTTGAGTAGCAGGGCTCCAAGATCCCTTCTAACTGAATATTATCACTGTGGGTGTCATTTAGTGAGTACTTCCTGTGTGATGGGCATTGTGCTGTGATACATGTGTTGTCTCATTTACTTTTCAGAAGACCTCTACAGAGAGGATACTGTTAATATTGTCCACATTTCATAGGTATTGAAAACAAAGATCATGATTATCCCTAAGTAGACTAAGGTCACATAAAGGGCAGAACTGGGATTTGAACTCAGATCATCTGGCCCTGTTGCTCATATGCGTAATGAAAACACTCTATTGCACCCTAAGTAATTTCGCTTTCGAAAAACTCTAACTCTTACTTCTTTCCCCTTCTGGTTGAAGTTTTGGTAGCTGGATCTCCATGGAGGAGAAGGATACGAACATAGCCACTTGATGTGACACCAGTTCTAACTTACACCTCTCCGGGATTGTATTGGAGTAGATGAATAAACTACATTTCATGATCAACGGGCATTCTAGAGAGTTCCAGCTTTGTCCTATTATGAACACATTTGTGTGTTCAATAAACACATTTGTACATACACTTCATATATGGAATGGCCTTGGGGTAGATTCCTAGAAATCCCATCCCTGGACCAAAGAATATGCATTTTTCTTTTGGATAAATGCTGCCATCTTGCCTACCGCTGGGGCTCATGGTTTGAACACTAAAATTAAAGCTTTTCATTGAGTAGCCAAATTTGAATTTTGAATCTCAGGCTTCACTCAGCAAAAATTCTTGCCCCATATTTTAAAATAGCAAAATTATTACCTGTGAAGACAGACTCTCTTTTTGGGTGTTCCCTCTACTGAAATGTAGATCCCATTGGGAAATACTAATGTCCTTTATAAAATTTGAAAAAAAAAATGAGGAAAAAGAGGTCATGAAGCTGGAATATGCTTAACCCATATTCTTGGAGCTTGGTTTCTGAAAAGACAAACCCTACATTTGGGAAAATGGAATCACTTGGTTTCCCTGTTTGGCTCCATATAATTAGCATAAACCTCAAAAAGCTCTGTCTAGGGCAGCTAAAACTTCAGGAAAAAAAGAGAGAAAAGCATGAAGACTCATTTTGATGAGAAGACTGAACTCCAAATGGTTGTTTGGGGAACCAACTTAGACTTCTGGCTGAAACTCAAGATGTTATACATTTGCCTACATATTTAATACTGTACTCAAGTTCCCAAGCCTTCTCTGATGGATTTTTTATTTGTGAGTCTGGGTATTTCTTCCTCCTACAAATGGTTATTTCTCTACACAGATACACGTGGGAGAATATTTAATTAGAACTGAAAATGTTTTGAGCGTGTTAAGTACAATCTAAGTGATAAGTATCATGATCTTTAAATGCTACAATAAGCATTATAATACATGCCTAATTCACTGATGAGCACTTGGCATGTCTTTGACAAATTCTTAATAAATTGCTCGAAAGAGCCCTTTAGAAAGTGTCATTTCACACCATATAACTCTACCTCTGATATTTCTCAACCTTGTCTATCTGCAGAAATGGGAAATTCTCTTGAACATTTTTCTTAACTGATTCTGATTTATAGCTTTCAGTGGAAACTCCCAGGGACTTGTTGCAATATACTGTAAATGAAATCTGCTAGCTACACAATTTGAAAAGTGAAGGCTGTAGTCTCCAAGTTTTCAAAAGCAGCCCATTTCACCTAGACAATGAATTATGGGATCTATAAGTACATAGAAAGCATGAATCCTGCCCTTGGTATGTATCTTCAAGGGAAAAGCTGTATGAATCAAACAAAGACCAGCAGCAGTCCTCATGTCATCTGGAGGGTATTATGAGAAGATTTGTAGCAATTTAGTTGATTGTTAGCATTAGGGGCAGTGGTTCGTTAGCATAAAAGCCTTCAATAAGGTGCACCTGGGTGGTTCAGTCCATTAAACGTCTGCCTTCGGCTCAGGTCGTGATCTCAGGGTCCTGGGATCGAGCCCCATATCCTCGGGCTCCCTGCTCAGCAGGGAGTCTGCGTCTCCCTCTCCCTCTGCCCCTGCACACACCCCCAGTTGTGCTCATGCATGCGTTCTCTCTCTCAAATAAATAAATAAAATCTTTTTTTAAAAAAAAAAAGCGTTCAACAAATTCTCGCTGTGTCCAGATCTCAGACTTGGCAATTAAATTTGGGTATAAGTAAAAGATGCTTTGGAACATTAATGAAAAATGTAAAAATGCATTAACTTAGGAAAGTCTACATCTGCGTAGCAATTCAACTTGCCTGGAAGTGGAAAAAAAGCAACACTGGTTTTGGTGGGATCATTTATCTCCTACTATACGCCCCAAGCAAGGTGTTCAAACTGCAACTATTTCACGGTTAGTTTTTAATTCCAATCTTCTGTATCTGCATTAACATATCTGAAAAGATTAAAGATACTCTGATGAGAAAATTGAAGCTCAGAAAGAGGGTAAACATATTGGTAGTGAGGGGACCTGGCTCACTGACTTTTAAAAAAATAAGCTTTTTACTTTGGAATAATTTTAGATTTACAGAAAAGTCACCAAGACAATACAGAGAGTTCCCATAAACCTGCTGTTTTTACCTACTGTTTGCATCTTATATCACCATTGTATATTTGTCAAAACTAAGAAATTAACACTGGCACATTGCTCTTAACTGAACTCCAGACTTAACTCGCATTTTATTTGTTTTGTTTTTGTTTTTTGCACGAATGACTTTTTTTTTTTTCTGATCCAGGATTCCATTCAAGACCCCACATGTTGCCTTGTCTCCTCTGGTCTGAGACAGTTTCTCACTCTTTCCTTGCTTATCTGACCTTGACACTCTGACCTTGACAGTTTGAAGGAGTACTGGTCAATATTTTGTAGAGTGCCCCTCAATTTGGATTTGTCTTAATGGTTTTGCCATGATTAGACTGGGGTTATGGGTTTTGGGGAAGATCACCACAGAGAGGGAGTGCCTTCTCATCCCGTCATATCATGTTATCCTGCTTTCAACGTGACTTATCCTTGGCAGTGTTAACCTTGATCTCTTGGTTAAGGTCATATCTGTCAGGTTTCTGGGGTTTCGCAGGCCACATTTTGGATCATTGGTAAAGAGCGTGGCAATCAATTAGTGATGTCTGTCAGGAGCACAGCATTAAGTAATAATGATACAGCAAGTATTTGCCATCCCTAACTCTTATATAAAATTGCCACTTTTTGCAAGTAAGGAAACCCATTCAGTTAGGAGAATTTCACATCAGTGCACCTGTGGTTCAGCTATCCATATTCCAAGCATTTAAAAAACAAATATTTGTTGGGGCTCCTGGGTGGCTCAGTCGTTAAGCATCTGCCTTCGGTTCAGGTCATGGTCCCAGGATCCTGGGATCGAGCCCCGCATTGGGCTCCCTGCTCTGCGGGAAGCCTGCTTCTCCTTCTCCCACTCCCCCTGCTTGTGTTCCCTCTCTGGCTGTCTCTCTCTCTCTGGCACATAAATAAATAAAATCTTTAAAAAAAATAAAAAATAAAAAACAAATATTTGTTGAACATCTATAATATGCAAAGGCCATATTTATGTTTCTCATTAACAGACAGAGAGAATATTGAGGCTTAAGGGGAGACTTAAGAGATAATCCAATTTCCTCATTATTATTTTTTTAATTAAAAAAATTAAAAACTCCAAAACAGAGAGCAAATACACCAGAGGCTCAGGAAGTCACAATTATTGCCTGAAGCATATGAGCCTAGGAGGCTGAGACTGAAATCTTGTGTTCTGGCTGCTTTAGTATGTGGAATCCCTGTTCCTATCTATTACTGTGCGTATATAAGTTACTAAAGTTAAAGTGCCTGTGGGACTTTATGGTATGGTCTCCTTCAGGAGGTCCTCAAAATCAGGGCTTTGCTAAGTACCAGAGAATGATGCATCAAAATATTTCTCTCTAGCTCACCAAAACATATTCGGTTGTTGAGCATAAATGGATAGTCTTCCAAAAATTTACTTGCGTGAGAACAATTTAGTGGGTACCAGCCATTTATCAGGTACTGAGCTAGATGTCGGCTCTATGTTGATGAATAAACTAGATATGGTCCCTACCCGAGGACAATGTATATTCCAATGGAGTATACAGTCGTAAAATTAACTAAAATAATAACATCATTACACAACATGAAGGATGCTATGAAGGAAAAGAATATGGAGTGTTATTAACCAAAATAAAGAAGGAAAGGGAACTTCATTAGGGTGATCAGGGGTGACTGATCTCAGGGGTGCCTCAGAAAGTTCTGCTCACACAGAGAAGGAGGGAACCTTGCAAAGTGTCTGAGTCAGATGGGGTAGTCTACATAGAGGCCCTGAATGAGGAGACAGGGCAACAAGTCTGAGGAACTGGAAGAAGGCCCACAAGGCTGGATTTTAGGGAACAGTAGAGTATCAGATTTGTCAGCATACTACCCATTTCCCCAGTCCTCCTGGCTTTCCCAGGCATGTTGGGTCAACACACTGGGTGGGCTAGAGGGTCCAGGGAGTTGATGTCCCAGGACCTGTTCTCAACCTCTGACAAATGGGACCTGGTAGATGTAGTTCCCAGCCTCCCGCCCCTTGGGAGGATTACCAGGAGGCATATTCTGTGCTCTCCCCATCTCTCAGAAGCCCTCAGGGGGATTGACCCTCAGTCCATTGTGGTAAGTTGCTTGATAACATACCTTGTATCGGCTTCCTTCCCTTGACTGCCTTCCGTCCCCATTTCCTCATCCTTCCCCTTCCAAATAAGCTACTTGGGCTCATATCCTTATTTCAGCCTCTCATTTGGAGGAACCCAGCTGAAGATCAACTGACAGGGTGATAGAAGCTGAGGTTGGAGATGTAGCAGAGGCTGGACCATGCCATGCTTTGCACGCTTTGTAAAGAGTTTGAATTTATTCTAAGTACGATAGGAAGCAACTGAATGCTCTAAGGGAGTGACTTGATCAGATTTAGGTTTTAAAAAGGAGACTCTGAAATGTAGGTTAGCCCTCAAGTCAGGGATTTAGAAGACACCTCACAGACAAGCTATTTGAACCCTTACTGTATAGGAAAAGAAAGTGAGATCCATAGAAGTAGTGACTTGCCCAAAACCAAACAGTGGCAGAGACCCAGATCTCCTGTTTAGGACTCAGTGGTGGCTGTTTGTCTCTGATAACCTCTTAGAGTAGTGTCATCCAAGACAGCATTTGCTAAGAAAAAACAACATGAATTGAATTTTGAATTCAACATCATGCTGCGGAGGACTGCATGAGATAATTATCATTACATGTGAGACAGTTGAAATTACAGGGGAGAAAAATAGTTAAGACACTGGCCCAGTTATTAACTATCAAAGACACTGAAGATTTTTGCTTTGTGATAAGTAGCAGGATAGGGCATGATAACCATTTGCAAATATTTGTAAAGGTGCAGACAGTGAAGAGGGAGAGAAATTACTTAGCTTACTTAGACCAGTGGGGAAAAGCTGAAAGTAATGAGGTGGAACAAAAGGGAAATATTATTAGCTGAAGAGAGGGAAAATCGTCTTTTCAATGAGAACCAGTTGGTTGTGTTTACCCACAAACCCAATTATGTGAGTGAACCTTTGGACGTGTTTGAAATGAAAACAGAAGAAGGAGGTGGAAGAGAAGGAGAAGAAGGAGAAGGAGGAGGAGGTGAAGGAGAAGAAGAAGGAGAAGAAGGAGGAGAAAGAGGAAGAGAAGAATTAGAAGTCTTTACACTGTCACACATCTCTTGTATTTCTTGAAACTATTTTCTCTTATGCCCCAGTTTTCATACACGTTTACTATAGTTTGAAACACAATTATTTTACGACAGAACATGTGTAATGCAGCTTGGCCAGTTTTAGGATAGACCAAGTCCCATTGCTCTCTTATCAAACAGAGATGGATAAATAATTGGACTGCAAACCAACTGTTCTCTAATTATGTTTCATTTGCTGATCGTGGCATTAAGAGAGAACACATTACTGTGGTTAATCATTTTTACCATGCTGTAACGTTTGTGCGATTTTAAACTACAAAAAAAAAAAAAAAGGGTCAAGGTTACCGAAATACTGAATCTTCACTGGAAGATCTAAATTTCCAGTGTGAATTTGAGTGATTAACCTTGAATTAAAAAAAAAAACAACAAAAAACCCAAACAAAATAAAACAAACCCCAAAGCAATTGTTTTACCTAAGTTTGCTTTTAGTGGATTTAAATGGCTATTATTGAATATAATTCACTGGTAACTGAAACTCTTTTTTCTTATTTTATTAGGATTTGTTGGCTATGCTAGCACTAACCTGTTAAAGCGATCACAACCTGTCCACGCAAGAAAAAAAAATACACAACAGTCCTTGTGAACCTTCAGTGTGTGTAACGGGGGTGGGGGGGTTCCCTCTGGGGGTAAAATGTTACAGATGGGTTGTTCAGTGCCTCTGTGCTGGCTGACCCTCTTCCCTGCATTGTCCTGAATGTCATCCCGGAATACAATTTCTTAGCACGCTGTTTGCTTTGTCCTCACTTAAGAGCCAGCAAAATAGCTGCAATAATTATATCTTCTTAGGATGATGCCCATTTGATTGAGGGCTGGGCTGAAAATATACTCGACATTATCATATGAAAAAGCTGCACAAAAAGCCCCGAATTCACACAGCGGAGTGAACCCTGCTCCAAGTGATTCCAAATGAAGCGACAAAGTGCAAAAGGGGTGAGGGCATTTATTTGACCACAGACCCCACCGAATGCAAACACATTTATCATCTGCACTGAAATGTTTTCTGTCACTCTCCCCGAGAGGGCTGTTTTAGCGCTAAGACATAAAAGCCCACCCCCAGCTGGTTTAAACAAGAAAGGGAATTTACTAGAAGTATGCAGGGTTATGGGACAAAATACACAAGGGGCCAGGATTAGAATTGAGAAAACCATCCAGAATCAAGGCTGATTCTTTTGGTTTCCCTCCGGGGTCCTGTGGTCTCTCATCTCTGCCTGGCTCTCTGCAGCGCCCTCACTCCCTTGCAGAGGCTGGGTGCTCCTTGCTTCTTCTCTCTTCATGGGTCTACCCTGCAGCCTTGCTTTGGGCTACTCCAACTGTGGCCACATGTACAGCCTCAGATTAGCATCCTTCAGTTCCCCTTGTAAATTCTGGGAGAGGCCATCGGATAAGTCTGGGAGACCCAGTTAGGGTCAAGTCTTCTCCTGGTCTACACAGTGGTGGCCATACCATGGGGGACTATTCGTGTCTTCCAAACATGGCCGCCAGGGCTCAAGCCTGTGGATCAGGGTAGTTCTGTGAGAAAAGGACTTATGGTAGGAAAGATGATTACTCCAATTATCTTCAGATTACAACCCATGTATTTCTTCATTCATTCACTTGACAACTATCTACCGACTACTGACTAAGTGCCAGGCACTAGGGATACAGAAAAGAAAACAGATTCACTGAGAGAACAAAGCAGACACGATTCTCGACCTTGTGGAACATTCTAGAATGGCGAGACAGAAAAATAAGTAAATAGAATAGGGAGATTAGAAAGTGATAAGGACTATGAAGCAAATAAATCAGGGAGGGGAAGAGGAGTGCCAGGAGGTCGGAGAGGGGCAATTTTAAAGGGTTTGGTCAGGAAAGCATCTTTGAGCACGTACTATTTGAGCTAAGTCCTGAAGAAAGCAATGGAGGAAATTGTGGATATTGCAGGCTTAATTCTGAGTTTATTTTTACTAACCGCCCCCAAACCGTAGGCATCATGATGATTTAAAATGTTGTTGTTGTTTTTTTCCCCTTTGAAGTTCATGGCAGAAGTTTCTTTTTCTAGGAAGTTGGGACAGTCCTATTCATTCAACATTTATATTTGCCAAATATCTCAAGTGTCTATAATCAGGGATCTCAGTTACAAATCATGTTTTCTTGTAATTCAAAATTAAATAATGGACAATGCCGGTATTGGTTGGAGAAAACAAAGCAAACAAACAAACAGATAAGCTCTGAGTTTCACCCTTGAAGAAAGGAGTGGTAAAGTCATGCGAATCCAGCCAGCCTGGACCTTGAGATCAGTAGGCACTGATCAGTAGGCATGGTCAGTAAAGTTCTGTCCACTGGGTATGGGAAGGTTGCAGGAAGAAGATTGGTTGGACAGGCTATTCTCCGGGGTATTTTTTTTTTTAAGATTTTATTTATTTATTCATGAGAGATAGAGAGAGAGAGGCAGAGGCAGAAGCAGGCTCCCCGCAGAGCAGGGAGCCCGATGCGGGACTCGATCCCAGGACCCTGGGATCATGACCTGAGCTGAAGGCAGACGCTTAACCGACTGAGCCACCCAGGCGTCCCTCTCCGGGGTATTTACAGTCAAATGAATCTGGGCAAGAGCCAGTTGTACATTTTATTGACTTCTGTTCGCTTATTTAACAGGCAACGAAACTTGAGCAAAGTAAAAATTCTCAATCTCCATGGCTATGTGTCTATGTGGTTATCACTTTCCCCACTTCAAAACTGAATGATGGCACACCCATGTTTATAGCAGTTTTATTCACAGTAGCTAAGGGAGGGGAAGGCACCCAAATGTCCATTAACAAAGAAAATGAGTATATGTGACAATGGAATATTCTTCCACCTTAAAAAGGAAGGAAATCCTGACAACTGCTCCCACATGGATGAATCTTTTTTTTTTTTAAAGATTTTATTTATTTATTCATGAGAGACAGAGAGAGAGAGAGAGAGAGGCAGAGGGAGAAGCAGGCTCCCAAGGTGCAGGGAGCCCGATGTGGGACTCGATCCCAGGACCCGGAGATCATGACCTGAGCCGAAGGCAGACGCTTAACCATCTGAGCCACCCAGGCGCCCCACATGGATGAATCTTGAAGACACAATGCTAGGGGAAATAAGCCAGTCACAAAAAGACAAATACTGCATGACTCACTTATATGAGGTGTCTAAAGTAGTCAAAACCTGGAAGCAGAAAGTAGAAGTGTGGTTACCAGAAAAGGAGCGAGTCACCCTCCATTGGGTATAATATGAGGTTTGGTATTTGCAAGATGAGAAAGTTCTAGAGATTGGTTGCACAACCATGTGCAACCACTTAAGTGCAATACACTTAAAATGGCTTATGTTATGTGGTTTTTTTTTTTTACACAATTAAAAAAAAAGATGTTGGGATAAAAAGATAGGAAGAAATTGACAGCATCATGGGATAGCGGTACTAGTCCTTGACTGCCCACCTCCAGACTTCTTGCTATGTGGATTTTTTTAAATAAAAAGTCCCACTCAGTCATTTTATTAAAAATAAAAGTAGATTAAGGCTCCCCAAAGCCCACTGACCTCCACCAACTGGCCTTAAAATTTGGGTCCCCATTTGCCCTTTAGTCCCCGGAAGTTTTAGCTAATCTAGACCACTTAGTGTTCTGGGAGACTTGTGCAGCCCAGTCTCCCAGACTCACCTGTGTTCTCCAGCACACTTCCATGATACCAGTATTTGGGACAATTTTCCCATTCTGCATGCCCATATTTCTTGTGGTACTCAACTCTTCCTGTCTTGTCTTGGAACTTAAGTATAAATCTTTTCTCCCAATTATACTGTGAGTTCCTTGAAGTCAGGGAACATGATTTAAAAGTTACTGTATCTTCCATGGCAGCTTCCAAGTGCCAGGCACATAGCAAGTGCTTGGAATGCAGATAAACAAAGCAAAAATACGGTCAGAGTTTTCAATCAAGGCTGAAACGGAAATGTATGAGCTTCTTAATAACACTGGCTCTATTGATTCCATTATTTTATTTTCAAGTTTGGATATATGGCATGTTGATATGAATCAAATAGGAGTCTCTGGGGTCACATTAAGGAAGGAATTCACTGAAGTCAGGTAGATCAATGGCTTGGTTGTTCTTAATCATTAGCTAGTTAAGACCAATAACACAGAACTGATCATTTTTCCATATGGCATTTTCATCATGTAGACCAAAAGTTTGTAATTTCTTACAATATGACAACCCCTATTTTTTTTTTTAATTTTATTTATTTATTTGAGAGAGAGAGAACACCTGAGAGGGGATAGGGTCAGAGGACGAAGCAGACTCCCTGCCGAGCAGGAAGCCTGATGCGGGACTCGATCCAGGGACTCCAGGATCATGACCTGAGCCGAAGGCAGTCGCTTAACCAACTGAGCCACCCAGGCACCCAACCCCTATTTTTAATGTTAATTTTATGAAAGTAGTACTTTTGTGTCTGGGGATGGAGAAAATACACAATAATAGAGCTATGACTAATTCAGTGATGCTTTAAAAATCTCTCCTATCTTATTAGTCATAGCACCTTCTACATATATTTGAAAATCACCACATCAAAAACCAATGATGTATGATGACTAACATAACATAATAAAATTAAAAAAAAACAGCAGAATTTGGTTGTTTGATACATAATATTTATTCCAACAACAGATATTGCATGTAGTACATATGGATTTTCAGGGTTCTTTCCAACGGAACCATGGATATAAATTCCAGCTGACTAACGAGTTTCTCTCAGATGTCTAGCTTTTGTGCAGCAAAACAAAGGACTAGATCCCATTTCAACACCTTCCAGCTAAATGGATTACTTTTCTTACCTACCTTCTCTGGGCAGGATATGAAGTTGTGCCCTCATAATACTTGGGGGAGTAGCTCACTCATTGTTGTACCCACTTTATACAGTGAAACAAAGATGGTTTACTAAGAGTTCATGAAGAACATGTGTTCAGCCAACTACAAATAACTTTATGACAACTAGTTGGTATCTGGTGTTAATGGCCAAGGCCTTCTTGATTGGATCTTGCTAAAACTCTTGCTCTGACTTGTCTGCCTTTTGTTGTTATTGTCTGATGTCAACTTCTATCACACCGATCCTCCTTTGAGCATTTTAACAACCCAAATCCTTTAGTCTGAGTTTAGGACCACTTCTTCATGGAGGCCTTGCCTGCTTCCTCCCAGCCTGGTAGGCATCTATCTGCTTTTCTAACATCATGATTGGGCTCATAATTCCAACCATGAAAATGGTATGCCACAGAGAGCAGAGACTTAGTCTTGCATGTGTTGGTATCCTTAGCACACAGTGGCTGGTCAATACATGTTTGTCCAATAAATCCATTAGTACCCGTGTTGTTTCCTATTGAGCTCTCCATATTGCGCTGATCAGTTAACTGTAGAGGAATCTCAACCTCACTCCAGAAATTACTCAAAAGTCAGAATTAAAATGTAGTCTTTATCAATTGTATTTGCCTAAAACACCGATGTCTGTTCTTTTTGGCGACTGCCCATATTTATGCAAATGTTGAAATCGATTCATGTATTCTTTATTGTGTGATCTGAAAAGTGTCCTGGTCCTCTTTATTGCTACACAGTTATTTTTCAATAGCTTTTTTTGTCTTTTCAACAGCTTTTGATACCTGTTCCCTAGGATAGAAGTCCCATGAGCACAAGGACCTTGTTTACCTGGCTTCTGTGATATTCCTATAATAGTATGTGGCAGGCCCCTGATAAATATTTCTGGTTTGAATGAATGAATAGCTGCTGACTGACTGACGAATATAATTGTTTGGAGGAGGGTTATGATATGGGGTATGACTAAAATGCTCCACAGAGAGGAGCAGGAAGTAAACTACATATTACTACCCATTGCCTTGAGCACCTCCAAGACAGAATAACGAGACCCACATTTGATGCATGGGTTTGCCTGCTTTCCAAACTGACTCATTTTTCTTAAGGAAATCTCTAACTCCTTACATTCTAATCTCCCTAATATCTAATGTGTTATTCCCTGGACACTGGATTTTCTGTCTTGCTTCCACTTCAAGTTCAGAAAGAGAAACAAATTGAGTCTTACAGGGACCTGGACACAAAAAATGTGTATTTACTGCTCCTCATATTACCCTCATCAGCAGTGTGGATTGTTGAGGAGGATAAATGAAGACATTATGGTTCAGGTTTGATCTCATTCCCCATTTGCATTCCCTAACAAAGAACAAGTCTGTGTTTCACTGTGATTGTATAATAGGAAGTAAAGGACCGTGGCTTATGTTACTTGGAGTTGATTTAAATTTTTATGAACCTGATACCTCTGAAAGGCAATAATCAAAATGAAACCATGGTAATTATTTTCATTAGAAAACATCAGAATGGTACCTCATTACATTCCGTTGAGTGACTCAAGAAGTATGGGAAGGCAAAGCATAAACTCCATTTTGAAAATACATTTCTTAAAATATTCGACAAACTCATAGAAGGAAGTACAAAGCCAGAGGTGACAATTTTCAATCAATATTCCAAAGTCTTTTAATTAAGAATGTCTTGGGATTGCAGACTGTGCTGGGACATACATATGTATCTATAATAAACAAGATGTATTTTGCAGAAATGGATTTGGGTTTTGGCATTGACTTGATAGGGAGATCAAAGCACTGGCTGGCATTAGAAGGATTTAGATACATTTGTCATAGGCAGCTGTTATGCTAATCTCATTTATGCAGTTGTCAGCTGATAGGCTCTGATGAGCCAGCTGAGTGGGAAAATCATTATTCCATCCCTATTGTGATAAGTGTTATTTATTACTGTCAAATGGTATTAATGTTTGATTCAAAGATGGGGAGTGGGCACCATCTACATGAAGTTCATCCATTCATGGTCAACTGCAACAAAAGGAATCGCTGAATTCCAGCCAAACGAACTTCATTTCTGGGTGAAAAAAGAATAATGGGTTTAATTTGCATATGTTTTAAAAGGGTAATGAAGTAATATGATGTTTATCTTGGTTGAAGAGTGGTAATTTTCATTGGCAGGACTCCAGCCTCGTTGGAGCCATTGTGAGGCATTTACTGTTGGGTTGGTGTGGAAGGACTTTTCAAAGCAGCAGGTGCATTGGGGGTTGGGGGGGGCAAGATGATTTATTCATTAGGCCAAAAATGAGCAATCTGGACATCTATCTTTTCTTCATCTTCCTCAGAAATGTATTTATAACTAAATCCCCTCTCTCTTCCCCCATGATGGTGATATCCCCTGATTTTCACATTCCTTTTGTGGCCTTTGACAATTTAATTATGTGAAATCCCTAACCCGTCACTCACATCATTTCTGTTCCCCTTTTGTTATGATCAGATTTGCTGTTTCCACTCCATCTAAACTGATATCTGTACAAGCCTGGTGTTTTGGAATGGGGTGTTGCTTTCTAGCTAGGATACAGTTAAGGATGGCTACCAATGGCTGGGGGTCTGTTCTTAAGCATTTTGTTAAATTAACTGCTCAGCTGAGCTCTGAGTTGTTAAAAATGATTCCCCTCTGTTTGGAGACTTGCAGAGAGCTGTCCCCCTTCCAATACAGCTGCATTGGTTAATGCCGCTTTGGATTATTTTTCTTGTGTTAAAAATACAGATAACCTAATTATAGCGCCTTCCCAGTTCCCAAACGCCTCACTTAATGACTCATTAGTGCAGTGAGAACACTTTCCATCGCTTGCTAAATAATATTCTGTTTCTGAGGACTTCATTTTCTTTTTTCGTATTTTCTCTGAAGAAAAAAAGTTTGACTCAACATATTTCAGAGCCTTTAGATTTTGCTGATTGGCTACATTTCTATAACAAGCTGGTCACTTTTCAGGATCCAGCTTTTCTCTTCTTTTTGGGTTGATAACAATAGGGCCAAATGCCTTTGTTCAGTGGGAAGAAGCCATAGGTCATGAGAGTTTTGTAAATCCTTGAACTCAAAGAAAACGGTCTTCTTTCTCACCCAGTACTTACTGTAGCTTTACAGGAATTCAGAATCTGCCATTGTATGACTTTACCCGCCATGTTTCCCCAGAAGCCAACATAATGCCTGTCCGAGAAGCCCTCAGGAAATATTTGTTGAATAAATGAATGGGCCTTAGGAAGCTTACAGCCTAGTTCAGGAGTTGGCAAACTTTTTCTGTAAAGGACCAGATAGTACATGTCTTAGGCTTTGTGGGCCATATGTTCTTCATTGAAACTCTTTTTTTTTTTTTTAAGATTTTATTTATTTATTTGAGAGAGAGAAAACGAGAGACAGAGAGCAGGAGAGGGAGGAGGGTCAGAGGGAGGAGAAGCAGACTCCCCGCCAAGCAGGGAGCCCGATGTGGGACTCGATCCCGGGACTCCAGGATCATAACCTGAGCCGAAGGCAGACGCTTAACCATCTGAGCCACCCAGGCGCCCCTTCATTGAAACTCTTTAACTATTTCTGTAGGGTAAAAGCAATCACAGGTCATAGGTAAGTGAATGGGCATGGCTGTGTTCCAATAAATCTTTGTTTATGGATGCTGAAATTTGAGTTTTATATCATTTTCACATGCCATGAAGTATTATTTGATTTTGATTTTTTTTCCAACTAAGTTGAAAAATGTAAAAATCATTCTTAGCTCATGGCCCTTACAAAATGGATGGGCTATATTTGATCTCTGGGCCATAGCTTGCTGATATAAAGAAAGCAAGCACTGAGGGCCATAAGGAATTCAAAGGAGGGAGAACTCACCTCCATGTAGATAAAAGGCAGGCGGCTTCATGTAGGAGGCAGTCTTTTCACTGTGCAGAGAGGAGTGGGGAAGATTTATCATAGTATGGATTTCCAGATACAGAAGAAATGTCCAGAGGACACTGATTCCTGATGATTGTTTATGATTGTCACATTAAAGTGGGGAACTCACCCTGTTGCAGAGATGAGATTGAGAGTAAGTTTTTGAGTGCTCATATTCCTAGGGAATTCCTCACAGAAGAGTGTGTTAAGTACCTAATCAAGCCTCTCCATTAAAGGAGAGGGGCGCCTGAATGGCTCAGTCATTAAGTGTCTACCTTCAGCTCAGGTACTAATCCTGGGGTCCTGGGATCAAGCTGCATCAGGCTCTCTGCTCAGTGGGGAGTCTGCTTCTTCCTCTCCCTCTGCCTCTCCCCCTGCTCATATGCATGTACCTGCTCTCTCTCATTCTCTGAAATAAATAAATAAAATCTTAAAAAAAAAAATTCTACAACCAGAGCAACATTAGACCCTAAGAGCTTCTCCCAGCAAGTGGAGTCAATGGACCACATGAGCAAAAGAACAGGTGTGACAAATTAATAAATACTGTCTTGAATGGGATCTGGCTCTTGCTGGCCTCCCTAGCTTCCTCCCCATCCTACCTACACTTTTCATTCCAGTTTCCACAGGGTACCATGCTGTCTCATACCTTTGCATGTGCTGTTACTCTTTTTTTTTTTTAAACCCAGATACCTTTCCTTCACTTATTCCTTGAATGTCCATGGGGTTAAGGAAGGTAAATTATATGAATGAGGCAGACTGGGTGGAGTTTTGGACAACCTGCAGAGAGCTCACTGTGTCTAAAGAGGAGGCTGCTGCTCAGTCTGAGTCAATTTTTATAATACAGGGATGTGGGCTCTGTGCTGACACTCTTCCAGTATTTTTCAGAGAAATGGGAAATCTGAATTTTTAAATATTAGCAACTTGTTTAAACTATTAAAATACAGTTGAAGGTCAGATCTGATCTGTGCCCCATGAGTTTGCTCCCTCTTGTCTAAGCCAATTCTCCCTCCTCTTCCTCCTTTAGAATTCTGCTCAAAAGGCCTCTCTTTATTTGTGTTTTTTTGATATGTTGTACATACGACATGATGCCTTCTCATGTGGGCCATCATTCTGACTGGAATCCTTGGCGACCCTAACTGGATAATGGGGAGAGATGAGGATTAGGAGGCACCAAGCTTAGCCCTTTTGCTTTGGCCTCTTGTTACCATTTTGCTATCAGCTAAGTTATGTGAAACTCACATGTCATTAGATACAGAGATGATGGTGTTAAGGAAACATTACAGCATCTCCTTGTATGTTCCATGAAAGCACGACTTGAGTTTTAGTTCTGGAAAAGCTTGGCTTTCTCTAAGAAATCGGTGCGTGTGTGCATGTCTGTGTGTGTGTGTATGTGTGTGTTTGTTCTCTGCAGTGGCCCTCAGAGAGTGCTCGGCCTCATTTACAGTCCACCTCTTTCTTTCTTTCTTTCTTTCTTTTTTTATTTATTTGACAGAGAGAGAGAGAGATCACGAGTAGGCAGAGTGGCAGGCAGAGGTAGAGAGAAGAAGCAGGCTCCCCACTGAACAGGGAGCCCAATGCGGGGCTCAATCCCAGGACCCTGGGATCATGACCTGAGCCAAAGGCAGATGCTTAACCTACTGAGCCACCCAGGCGCCCCTACGATCCACCTCTTTCAATGGGATGCTCATCTAACCATTGGCTCTCCTTCATTTTCCTTTCATCCTAGTTTATCCTTCTGTTTGTTTCATACTCTTATATTTCAGGTATTTTTTTTTAAAGAAAACTCAAATATTGTTTTTGACACGACAGAGGATATAAATAAATAAATACAAATCACATTTAATTTTATACTGTTCTAAGCTATTCTCTGAGTGAATCACAGAGAATGGGGGAAAGTGAGCATGCAGTGTTTTTTGCCTTTCTTAGTTCATGCTGGGCCTACCAGTAATGTTCTACATATAAATACTTAATGAATATACACTGAATGATGAATAGACAATGAGATATTTGATCATGCCAATCAATTTCCTTTACATAATCCATTTAAAGTGGCAAATAAATTGATGAGGCAAACCACAATTTTCATTATTGAGAATGAAGATGGGTATTTGAAATCTACTAGCTTCTTTGCCATATTTATAATTTTATTGCTAGAGCTCTATACCAGAGCAGTTAACGAGAATAAGTTTAAAGAGATTGAAATTACATCACATTATAACTGACACTTCTAGGATTAATTTTACAACTTGTGATTTTAATTTTGGTGAAAATGTATTTAAAATTATCTCTTGTCACCATCTCTTATTAAACATAATGAAACTTGATGATATTCTAATAACATTAAACTGTTTTGGTAGTTACTGAGGTTGGTATGAAAAGACTATTCAAGCTAAGAAAATAGTGGATCATTTTTGAAAGAAAGAATTTGGGGAGCTTTGAGGAGCTGAGTATTTCATTCATCTCACACACTACATTATCGCTCACACCAACGCATAATTTAGAAGATATTCTACATGTTAGAAGAACCAGTGTGCGATTAATGGGGGGGGGGAATTGAGGACATTTTAGCCAAGAAGGAAACAGGAAGAAAGATCACATCACTGCAATTTGGTGTCTCTATTCCAGGCTGATGTTTATTATTAGCAGGCTGCAAAAAATACTGGGTCCCCAAAACTTGGTAAATAAAACTAATGATGGAACTAAATCATTGCATTTACCTTTTTAGATCTTCCTTGTCTTCCTTCTTCCCTCCTTCACTTCTTTATTTCCTTTCTTCCTTCTTTTCCCTATTTGACTAAGGTCTCAAATCCATGGTGTGATCTTCCTTTTGGATCCACTTTTTCCTTTTGGCTAGATGAGGGAAAAAATTATTTTGGAGTGGAATGATATTGCACAGAGGGAGAACTCAGATAACAGCTCTCATTTTTCCTAATGGTAGAGTAATAATTGGCCTGAAGGCTTGTTAGATTCTCAGTATTTGCTAATTTAGAGACTTAATGTGCTCAGTACCTTCCCTTATGTTCTTTTCAAGAAACTTAGGGATTTTTCATAGCATTCTTTTGACTCTCTCTTGGGCCACTCCCTTCTCTGTCCTTAACCTCATTCCCAAATGTAAATTATGTTTATATGACAAACATGTATTGAACACCTACTCTATGTCAGGTGTCTGCTGGGCATGGCAGATTGTGACCAGAATGAGCATCGATCTTTGCCATCTAGGAGCTCATTGTTTAGTGGGTAAAATAAGATAAGTCAACCAATAATTCTAGGGTAATCAGGTAGGTGTTATAAGAGCCCATGACCGGAATGCCAAAGGGAACGGAGAAAAGAATGATTGGAGAGTGTTTCAGAAGTGACGTTTGAAATGGGCCAGGAAGTTTCTGTAGTGTCCTAGCTGGAGAAAAAGAGGGAAAAGCATTTCTGGGATAAGAAGAGCATGCATAAGGGGCACCTGGCTTGCTCAGTCAGTAGAGCACGTGACTCTTGATCCTGGGGTTGTGAGTTTGAGCCCCATATTGTGAGTTGAGTTTGCTTAAAAAAAAAAAAACAACAAAAAAGCATGCATAAGACCAGCATGACTCCTCACAAATAGAGCTCTGTCGAATGGAAGCAGAGGGAAGAGGGAACTGGTGGGTGGGTGGAGGGAGTCCAGGGAAATGAAGCCAGGCTCAGACTGTGGAAAGCCTTTGCTATGCTGAGGACCTCTGATTTTATCCTATCAGTTATGGGGAGCAGTGGACATTTTAAATAATGGAAGATGCATGATGGACCTGTAGTTATGGAGGACCACACTGGAGCAAGGAAAGGTTGAAGAGAGGACTAGGTAGGAAACCATTGACAGACAAGGTGAGAGATGATAAGGATCCAGTTAGACATTGGAACAGGGAGTATATGGGAGAGATATTTAGGAAGTGGCATCACACTGGGGACTGATTAGACAGGAAGGTCATGGGACCGGGAGGCATTAGGGGGACTCTGAAGCCACCAGTTACCTGATGCGTTCATTCCATGATGAGTTGGAACTGATGTCGGCTGACAGCTCATGAGACCCGGATGTCTAGTGGAGGCGGCGTCATGCAAGGTACTATGGTTCATTCATTCATTCTCATACATCCACCCATTCATTCCTTTATTCATCCAACAAATATTTATTGGAAAATAATGCCTAGATGCCAGGCATTCTGCCAGGCACAAGGAATATGCTGAAACCTCAGAAAAAAAGATCGATGGCAAAAGATCTCTAAGGCTCCCAACAACACAGCTGCACACCTGTCACCTTCCCCCCTATGAGGTAGAACTTGGAAGTGCACATCATCCCTCTCTTCCCCTATCCTAGGACCACTTAGAAGCACGCTGAGGGATGTACCAGAGACATGGGTTGCACAGGAGGAAGGTGGCTGGCCCGGGGTGGCATGCATACTGTCCTAGAGAGGAAAGACATTCTTGGAACCTCCTGAAGTATCCCTTTTGCCTCCCCAAGTCCCTCGCTTCACATGTGGAAATTTATATTCCCTCTCTTTTATCTCAATATTTAGCATTTTAATTTATTTTTCTTATTTCAATTCTTCTCATGAAAATTTTTAAGTACTTTCTATAATGTTTGTCCCAGTGATGTACTCTTCTGTCTGTACGTTTTTCTTAGAACTCTTTCAGATATACGGTATTCTTCAATAATGATTGTTTTTCCTGAAATTAAAAAATGTATTATCTAGCAAAACACATCTGCAATCATTCTGCTCCTGGTTTTCTTTTCTTTTCTCCCCTCTCAGCTTTATTGAGATTTAATTGACACATAACACTGTGTAAGTTGAAGGTGTACAATGTGATGATTTGGTACATGTATATATTGCAAAATGTTTACCACAGTAAGGTTCACTAACATATCCTTTCATCTCACATAATTACCATTTTGTTGTAGTTGTGCTGGTGGTGATGGTGGTAGTGGTGAGTTTGGTTTTCCCCCAAATACTCCTGATACCATCTTTATTCCATTCTCTGGAAAGTTCTCTGTCTTCCTTCCCTCTTTATACTCAATATATTCCTTTCATAGTTCTTGATTTGCCTTCGATTTTCTTTTTGTGCACTTAAAATCTGTCTATTTCTTGCTAGAAGTCAGATATATATATTTTTTACATTTTTATCATGAAAAGTTTCACACAAATATAAAAGTCCTAAATCCCATGTGTCGATCACTTCGTTTCAACAATAATCAGCTCATGGCCAACCTTACTTCTGCTTCATGACTTCCTTCTTCTTGTCATAATCCTGCATGTCCTTCTTTCCGGTTGCTTTCTGCACTCGGGTAGGGACCAGTCTTATTGGAATCTGTCAGCTCTACCATTTACTGAAACTGAATATCTTTCAGTTCTGATTTTAGGCGTTATCATTTCTGTCTAGATAACTTTGTAATGCTCTTTCATCCTCGATTGCTTAAAATCGACTCTTTTCTACATTCTATAATCATGGAGTGTTTCTATTTGAACAATGATGTGCTAAATTTATGAGCATTTCCATAAATGAGTTGACTTTAAGATGCCCCCAACTCTACATTATGATTCTAATCAGCACATTAATGAACGGGTGTAGAAATGAGCCTATTTGCAAATTGCCAGATTCGATTTGTCCTTGTTTAACTAAAAGCTTTAACTAAAAGCAGGTTTAAAATCCTGAAGATGGTAAAGCCTCCTCCACGCCTGAACATTTCTTGGTCAAGCTGTGCTTTAAAAGAGCTTAAGAAATTTTTTACTATTTGTTGACAAATCAGGTCTAAAACAATGGAATAAAGCTGAAATAATCACATAAAT
The DNA here is from genome assembly GCF_002201575.2 of Neomonachus schauinslandi. Lineage (NCBI taxonomy): Eukaryota > Metazoa > Chordata > Mammalia > Carnivora > Phocidae > Neomonachus > Neomonachus schauinslandi. The sequence continues at coordinate 28,842,049 of NC_058418.1, read as the reverse complement.
CATCAGGTAAAATAATACTGTTATTAATATAATGTTCTAAATTTACTTTCTTGGTCACAAAGATGTTCTGACTTAAAAATAAAATTGTGAGCTATGATTGATGTATTTTTTATGTGTCTGCTCAGGTCCTGCCTGTTTAATTGGGCTCAGTCAATTTCATTGTGTTTCCTATGACATTTCCATCCTATAGCTGTCAAGCCAAAGAAAGAATTAATATCAATAATCCAGTGATCGGATTTAATCTCTGAGATTAGTCATCATTTAAGCTACGGAAACTTGGCTGGAAAGAAAACCCTTGTCAATTTTATTTTCTCACATGATAGCAGAAGATGGCGATTCGTATATGTGTGTAAAATCGCACATTCACATGTATTTTATTGCGTGCTTTGTGTTTTTGAAAACAATGTAAACCACTGTGTTAAAAGAAACTCCCTTCTCCCAAATGGTGTATTGTCTACTCTTATTTCATTTCTCACATATCTAGAAGCAGCTTTAGAAGAGACTGATTTTTGTCCTTAGAGGTTTTCCTTTTTGTAGGTTTGTTTTAACAAGCCTTGATTGATATGCCATTGTCTCAATTACTAAGGCATTGCTACCTTTACTGTATAGATTGAGAAATAAAGACAGAAAGGTGGAAAGCTGGTAAATAGTAATAACGACACATGACAACAATGAAATCTCTATGTCCTATCCGTGTAAGGTACTCTTCATTGTTTTGAGTCAGTCACAACATGCATTAATATCGTAGTTTAACAGACAAGGAAGCTAGGGAACAGAGAGGGTCAGCACTTTTCTGCTCTTGCATAGCCACTGAGGTATGGCACCGTGCATTACCTTATTTTAAGATAAGTCATGGGGCACCTGGCTGGCTTGGTCAGTAGGGCCATCTCGGGGTTGTGAGTTTGAGCCCCATGCTAGGCGCAGAGATTAATTAAAAAAAGAAGAAGAAGAAGAAGAAGAAGAAGACATAAGTCACATGAGCAAGTAAAGGCAAACTTGTGGACAGGGCATCAGGCAAATCAGCGTTTCCTGAAAGATGCTCTTCAGGACATTAGTCTGTTGAGATGCCCTTACAACAAAAGGGTCTGTTGGTCAATTATGTTTTGGAAAACTGCATAAAGTCTCATTTTGGAGGGTCACAATGCAAATTAGCATACTAAAGGTTCTGAGAAATCCTGGAGTTAAAAAAAACAAAACCCAGTCTAACTTTTGTTTAACTCAATGTATTTCACGGTAGAACCTTCTTTCGCACATACCACAATTCACTGGAAACACATAGGGAAATTTTGCTTTAGGCAAATATCCATTTTCAGTGACTTTGGTTAACAAAGTGAACCAAATCTCAAGTGCTTCAAGATATAGAATCATGCTCAGATATAACCTCTTAACACTCAGGACTCAAAACCCCAAGAAAACCAGTTTAAGGAAGGCAGAAATCCAACTATCAATCCATTCTTTCATTTTTTTTTTTCAATAAGCATTTACGAAACACCTACTTTGGCCTAGACAACTTGCAAGATATTGGTGATATAATGGTAAAAAGCCTCGCCTGAGGGAGGTAGGGAAAGTTTCCCAGAGGGAGCAATGCTCTGGCTGAATCTTAGAGGGTGAATAAATGGGTGGGCATTTAGCAGATGGAAGGGAGCTGGTTGTGGGAAAGCGTTACAAAGCAAAGCAACTGCACATGCAAAGACGTAGAAGATTAAGAGCATAGCAAATTCAGGGCATGATAGGTGAGTATATCTGCTTGTTTATCACCCTCTCTTATTTGTTGATATAGTGTTTGTCTTCCCTACTGGAATGGAAGCTCCATGAGGCAGGGATTCTGTTGTGTTTGCCACTGTCTTCCCCATGCTTAGCACAGTGCTCATCTTATAATAGGGGTCCAGTAAATTCTGTCAAATGAATGACAAGTAACCCTGGTATCACTGGAACCTGCTGTATTTGAAAGCAAGATGAGACGTAGAGGCTGGGATGGTAGGCAGGGCAGCAATCATGAATAGCCTTGGGGATTGTGGTCGGACCCTACCTAGTAGGTGAAGGTGAGCCATTAAAGGGTTGTAAGCAGGGGAGTGCCTTGACTGGTCTGCATTTTAGCAAGATGACTCTGGCAGGAGGGAGGATGATGGCTTCGGGACTTTGAGACCGGGGACAGTTAGGAGGAAGTTGCACCAATGCAGGAAAGGAGAGGGTTTGACAAAGGCAGTTGTCACTGGGTGAAAAGGAGGGGCAGTCTATAGTATGTAGAGCACCCCAGCCCTGTGGCAGAATGGGGCAGAGAAGAGGTGAGAAGGTGGGGGAGGAATCAGAAAGGATTCCTATGTTTCTGATTCAGAAAGCTGGAAAGACTTTTTATCATCGAAATCTTCAAACATATCCAAGGTAGAGAGACTAGTATAATAAACCATCATATACCCTCATCCAACAACTATAAATATAGAGCCAGTTTGGCTTTATCAGTACTGATCTTCCCACCCTACACCCCTCACCCTGCCTGGAGTGTTTCAGAGCAAATACCAGATATCCCATTATTTCATCCATAAATACTCCATAAATATCTTTAACACACCGAAAAATGTTAACACGAATTCCTTAACATTATCAAATATTTAGTCAGTGTTCAAATAGTGTCAAAATGACTTTCTGAAATTGTTTTGCTCAGAGTAGGACCCAAAACCGAGGCCTCGCATTGCATTTGGTTGATATGGCTTTGAAGTCTCTTTTAATCTGTAACAATTCCCCCACCCAACCACCTTCTTTCTTCATTGAAGAAATCAGGTCACTTATCCTATGGAATCCCCCAGTTTTGCTGGTTGCATCTGGGTGGTATCACTTACCATGTTCCTCTAACCCCCGATCTTATAAGTTGGTAGATCCCATTATAAATTTCTATATAGAAGAGGTAATCCCTAAAAACATAATTTTTTGGAGAACGTGTTAAGTACAGTGCTGGGGGTGAGGGGCTAAATGGGTATACATGTGGGTAAGGGTTTGAAGGGTGCTGTCAAAACTAAGTGTCCTTTGGGGGCATGTTTGGGTCACCCAGCCTCGTAATGTTGCCACTGCCTTGAACTAAATGCTTTTGGAAAGGAAAGAAGGACTCCATGAAAAACCTCCAGGTACCTTTGGTGAGCCATTCATTTGGCAGATACAGCACCCTCACCTGGGTCTGTATCCTGATTAGATTTTTCAAAAGCTTCTGCCTTTCAACAGAGGTGTTTATTATCTGGAGGGTCACGAAGGAGAGCCATGTTCAGAGTTAGCTGAGTGGAGTGGTGTTCCCCAACATTGAGGGAAGGCTGCTGGAGTCCTGAGTTTATCACCATATAAAAACCTCTGTTTTCTTTCCATCATGTGTCCTCTGAGAGGCACTAATAGCCACCTTTGAAGAATCTGCTTAGAAAAATGGAAGCTGTGCTTTACCTGTGATGCTTGTGGTTTCCACACAGGCTGTTTAACTGGAAAATCAGTGCGCAGAGAGCGCATGCTCAAGGGCAGTGATAGAGCTAGTGTTTGTCCATTTTGGTCCCAGTGTTGTTTGGTTTCATTGGCCTAGATCTTCCCTAAGCAGCTTGGCTACTGTATCTAAGAGTCGATTTCACACCATTTCTGCCTTGAAATACCGGGAATTTCTCACCTCATCTAAAAGAACTTTATTTATTTTCATTTAATAAACACATCCATAGAACTGACTGTGTGCCACACATTGTTATAGATATTTCATACATAGTAGCTCATTCAATCCTCCTAACAACCCTTTAAAGTAGATACCATAATTATCCCCATTTAATAGATGAAGAAACTGAGGCACGGAGAAGTTAAGTAAGTTGCCTGAGGTCACACGGCTGACAAAGAGCAGAGTAGTATTTGAACTCGATCTGGCTCTAGAGTCTCTCCCCTTAGCCACTCTGATGTGTTGCCTATTTGCACCAATAGACAAATCAAAATGATATTAGAACTTCAAAGGAGTCATAGCAGTCGAGCGGAGTGGTGGAGGGTGTGAGCTTTGGCATCACACAGACCGGGGTGGAATCCTAGCATTATCACTTAGTAGTGCTGGAAGAAGTCATGGTGGAATAAGAGCAATCTATTTATCCCTCTGAGCCTCAGTTTCCTTATTTGTAAATTGGGGGTTACACTTCCAATCTCACAAAGTTGCAAGGATAAATGGAATGATGTATTTAAAGCACCTGATACAGTTCTTAGAATACAGTGAGTCCTTTAAAATGGTGTCTGTTATTATCATAGCACCATTCTAAAGAAACTTTGTGCACAGTAGACTGTGCTGAGAAGGGGACCTCCCTCATTCCTCGGTGCTCAGCCAGACCTGGGGAGCGTAGTTGGCTTGTCTGTATAATTATTCAGAATGTTGCTTCCATGTCTTTACTAACCATTAAACACAATGGGGACCAAACTCAGAAGAAGGATTAGTAGAGCAAACTTAGGTGTATAAAGTTTACACATATGCTATCTCATTAGACATAAGTGGAGGGAGTCCTCGCTTTCAGAACCGATGAGACACATTTTTTTTCCCGTCCCTGCCTTCAGTGACTTCATACTGGTGGTGAGAGCATTTATACCACTGAAGCCAGCAAATGGTACAAATCGGGGCTCCCCCCCACCAACAGAGAACCGATTGTTAAACACCTACCAGCACAACACTGTCCTTAGGCACTGTCACTATGCATTAGCTCAATCCCCTCAGCTACTATCATTATCCTCATTTTTAGAATAGGAAACAGGGGCACAGCAAGGTAAATTGAATTGCCCCAAACTGTGCAACTAACAGAAGACAGAGCCAAGATTCAAGCCCGGGAACTCTGCTCTCACCTGCGACAGGTTACTGTCTCTCCGAGTCTACCATGCTGTCATAATCTGCTTCTCTCTCTTGGGAGATGAGAAATAGACACACAACACAACTAGAGAACAAGACGATATTAATTAATGCATTAAATCACGCAAATGCATGCATTCAACAAATCTTTTTGAATGCCTAATGTATGGCACGTTGTCTGGAGGAGATGAAAAAGGATAAAGTGCGTCGTAACACGCGATATTACATATTACGTAATACATGATTACGTATTACGTATGCAATTACGTATTACTAATGCAGGTGATCCGTAAAACTTGCATCCCCACCCTCTATCCTCCAACTAGACTGTGAACTTTTTGGCAACACAGACCATGCCTTGGGAATCTCTATGTCTCCTCAACAACTAACATGGAAACTGACATCATGATTGTCAGATAAATGAATAAAAGAGGCTGGTTGGGAAGACTGCCTATGGGGATCTGTGCCATTTGGTATACAATATCCTTCCTTTCAGGTAGAGGGAGGCTGTCCCACATGAAGGCCTGGTGGGCTCCTTTTAAGCAGGGCTGCCCTTTCTTTGCACAGTGTTTTATGATTTGTTGGAGTTTGTTTCCTGAGGTGGGAGGCCTGACACCAGCTCTGTCTCCTGGGATCGCTTTTGTCATTCAGACCGTAAGTTGACCCATGAATGAATACTGACTCTGAGCTATTAGGGTCAGTCTTCTCTCTGACGAAGACAGATGGCAGAGAGGAAGCCCAGGTCAAGCTCTGTCACAGGTGAAGTACCAGGCTGAGCGAGGGGCAAAGATCGGGCTAAGGGGTGTGACATGACCATAAAAGTTATAATTTAAGACATTTTTTGAGAGCAAAAGAGATGCTATTAATAATTACACTGGGACCACAGCCATGACCCCAGATGATTCCAGGCAAATTGCAATGAACGGCCACCCTATTCAAGGGTCAAATAGGGAAACATCACAAATTAAAGATAGCACATCATTTAGTAAGAGGCTCTAGACAGATCTAAGGCACCAAAGTTCTAATCCTAGCTCTGCGTCCTTCCAGCTTGTCCTTGAGCCACTGATTTCTTATCTAAGGCATGAAAATAGATCAGAGGTTCCCAACCATTTTTCCCCTTAGTGGAATGTTTCTTTCCAAACAATTCTTACACAAGGACATTTTGGAAGATCTCCAGGTTTAGTATTGCTGAGTTGTAGGAATAGGATTTATTTTGATTCCTTATCCTTATGCTTCCTTATTCTTACTTTATCCTTAGGATGAAACATATTTATTAGATGACTTAACACATGAGCCCTGGAAGAGACCTCAGAATCAACTTCTTCATTGACAAAGTAGGAAACTGAAATCCAGGAGAGTGACATTTGTCTAAGGCATGCAGCCTGGCTGACCTGGATGGCTCCACTCAGCCATATTCACAATGGAAATCAGTACATGCTAAAAAAAAAACAAACAAAATAACCAAAAAACTTCAAAATATTTGTAATTGTAATGAATGATCATTGTAGAAAATATAGAAAAGGCAAGCAACAAAAAAAAAAAAAAGAAAAGAAAAGAAAATGTAAATCAATCGTCAAAATTCACTCATGTACAGCCGCTATAATCATTCTGGTGTATGTATATCTTTTCAGACTTTTTTTTTCTATTTCCAGTGGCCTTTTGAATCTGCCAACAAGTTCTTATTTTTTTCCATTTTTCCACTCATTCCAGCCTTCCATGTCATCCTTCCACTCTCTCATGGTTTTCTTGAAATTACAGCTAAAGGACATAATTTCTAAGTTGACAAGTCTATGAACAGTCGCACTTGAATGCAGCACCCTTGAACAGCAGGCAACGGGCTGGAAAAGGCATTCCAGTATAGAGCAGAGCAGAAGGAAAGTGGGACCTGGATGCTAAGTGAAGCCCAGGCTTCTGATTGGTCAGCTCTGAGCCAAGTGAGGGGTAAACTGAATCCAGACATCAAGCAATCAAAGGGCGAGATCAGAAACCTGAAGCTGAGAGAGCTCGCTCTGTCAAACCGCCTGCTCTCTGGGAAGGCTATCAGGAGCAGTGTGTAAGTCGGCTAGTGTGCAGACAAGACAAAGATGACCTTCAATGCTTCGAGAAGGCCTGGGCCCCACAGTTCCAGGTCCCCTTGCTGATGTCCGCCTACACTGTTTGTGGTTTCACAGATCTCCCCTGGTCTCAGCTTATAAAGGTCCTAAAACATTCCCTGGAATTGATTAATTGCACCTTGTTAGAGTCCTTGATTTTTTTTTTTTTTTTTAAGATTTTATTTATTTATTTGACAGAGAGAGGCAGGGAGAGAGGGAATACAAACAAGGGGAGCAGCAGAGGGAGAAGCAGGCCTCCCGCGGAGCAGGGAGCCCGATGCGGGGCTCGATCCCAGGACCCTGGGATCATGACCTGAGCTGAAGGCAGACGCTCAACGACTGAGCCACCCAGGCGCCACCGTCCTTGATTTTTGTAACAAGTGAAAAATAGAGCCTGTTCAATTAAATCACAGAGATGTTCCTGCAAGCAGCCTAGAGAAAGTCTCAAGATCACTATTTAGAGCCTCCAGTGAGAGGAGCTGATGATGGAGGAGGAGAAAAGTTACAAAGGGGAAGTGAAAGAGAAAACAGGAGCTTCTCAGGGAGCATTGTTTTCCAAAGATCTTAAAACCTCATTTCACAAAGCATCCCTGATCAAAACAATTTCTTAATCGAAAACCACTGTCTTAATTTGTCTTATCGGTGGCCACTGTCAGTGGAAATACGCCCCTGGCTCTTTGCGACTGGCTGGGGGCTGTCTTTTATTATGCAGATTAGACGGAGCCGGGCGAGCCAATTCTGGGTGCCATATTTGCATAATGCCTCGCCTCCTTAAAGATGGGCAGTTAAACCAAATAGTTTTTAATTTCTTTTGTGGAATGGCTGCCTTTTTATTTAATGTTGAAAACTGAAGCAGTTGAGGAAGAGTACCGACTAAACAGGCTTTTTAAATACTGCCTTCATAATTATCTGTGGAATTAAACCCGCAGAACACACATTAACTCTCATCAGAAAATGGAATTATGAGAATTCTTATTAACAGCAGCTCCAGACTCAACTCACAGTATTCACTTGAGTAATTATTATTGGTAAAGGCTGGGATTAATTTTTTTTTTTTTAACTGAAGAAAATAAATTCTTAGCAATTGCCTGCCTTGGACATGCAGAAGGAGACAAAGAAATGTGAACTTTTATTTTAGGGAGGAAAAAAATAATTTTGAAATGTAATTTTGCTCTGACTTCTGAGGGAATTCTTATGCAAGGCATTTTCTATGTAAAGGGATTATATGTCACCAATGCAAAATGAAATACAAAATAAACCAAAGAGCTATGAATGTCCTAAGTGCAGAAAATAATATATAATTTATGATACTTTAAATCTCATTAAAAACACTAGCTTTTGTAGCTTCCTAGCAACCAATCCTCAGGAGTCCCTCTGTAAAGAGGTTGGCTCTCCCCAAGCTCGGGGTCCAAAGCTTTAATAAATGAAACCCATATGGTGACTATATGACTGTTCTCTGTGTGCAGACCATTTGTCTGGGTGTTCTTGAAAGCCTCATATGATAGTTTATAATTTGCTAATCCAATATAATAAACATGAAAGCACTTTGTTAAACTAATGTTTAGGGTCTAAATTAAACCAGCCAAGGCTGGAGAGTTAGAGGGAAAGTTGGAGATCTGTAATTTCAGCCTTAATTCTGGGTGGAACATACAGGTTTCCAAAAGATGGTGCTGGGGATGATATCTTCATTTTTTTTTTTCTTTTTAAAGCACAATTGCATCGACTTTTTCATTTCAGACTCCTAACAACGCTGGGAAGTAAATAGAACAGGTCTCACTGTGCCCATTTGACAGATGGGGATAGTGAGGCTCAGAAAGGTAGGTCATTGCAGTGAATGTCTGCAAAGTCAGGGGGCAGCTAGAGATCCTGCAGGTGTGTGAATGCTCCTTTATAACTTGTGCTGATCTGTGATGACGTTTTCACCAGTCTGAAGCAAAATGGAAAAAGAACAAAAAGGAGTTCTAATAAAACAGAGGAAACAGTCTTTTAAAATGGAGATTATTGGGGTGCCTTGGTGGCTCAGTCGGTTAAGCGTCTGCCTTCGGCTCAGGTCATGATCTCAGGGTCCTGGGATCAAGCCCCAGGTCAGGCTCCCCGGAGGAGTCCACTTGTCCCTCTCTCCCTGCCCCCACTTGTGTTCTCTCTCTGTCTCTCTCAAATAAATTAAAAAAAAATTTAAATTAAGATGGAGATTATTTGGGGGATATTTGCTTTCTCCTTTTTTGGTAGAGAATGACTTTTATGTTATAAAATAATGGCGATGGTAGATGGCAGTTGCTCTTGGTTTGTCTTTGGCGAAATTAAACCATAGCCATCAGGTCAAACTCCCAAGCATTAAAAATGTTGCTGGTTGGTAAAATCTCAAAGTCTTACCCCCGCTTTATTATTTCACAAATAAAAAATGAGATCTGGGTGCACGTCTGTGCCAGCATCACACAGCAAGGGGATGGGAGAGTCATGTTCACAGCACAGGTCTCTATGCTTCTAGGTCAGTGGACATAGAGAGGGAAAATAAACGGCATCCGTTTTCATTTGGGGGGAAAATATAATTTTTAAACAGGTTTGCTTCAGTTTCTGAAGGCCTTTATAATACAAGTGCTCTGTTTGTAATGAGATTATAGGCCAGAGATGCAAAATGAAACGGGAAACTAAATCAAGGACAAACAAACATCTCAGATGCAATAAATCATGTTGCACATGGTCTTTGAGGGCAGTGACGTCTGGTCCCACTGTCTTGAAGAAGAAGCTAAAGGTAGTTACCCTGGTCCCTTAGAATTGGGGGTGGCATTGCTGTTTTCCTCTGCTCAGCTAGAGTCTTGCAGAGGATGTCTCCTCTGCTCAGATGGCATGGGACTTCCCCAAATTTGGCCAATTGCTAGCAGCACTCTCATTCTCACATGGCTCCCTTCTGCTGTTGAAGTTTGCTGAGCGCTACCCTGGGGGCATTTCTTTCTGTGATGTCATATCTTTGTGAAGCTTTGTGTGTGTGTGTGTGTGTTTGACAGTCACTATGATCAAAAGCAAGAAGGTGGTGAACGTTAGTGTGGAATAGGAAATGAGGACAGTGGTATCTGCTTCCAAAGTTTGAGAAATTGTGCAGTATCCCACGGGAACCTGGCTTCCATTAAGAAGTAGCTGTAGGTATGAAAGAATGAAATAAAAATTATTTGTAGTACTATTTTTTCAAGTGGTTACTAAGTCATTAGAATATAAATATTTATTTGGTTGATTGGGTCTAACTACTAAATAAATGGAACTGTTACATATTTCTTTTGGCCTCACGACAATGGGATAAACTACTGAGATTCCAAGGACACCACGAACTGGGGAAGTTTGGGAATGTTCTGGGTGTTGCTTGAAGATCATGGAGGGTATTTCAAGGGAACTGTCGTGGAAGGAGGCTAAGGAGGTCTTCAGCTGCCATGACACTAGACCTAAGAAAGAGGTTTGGGGCTGTGTGGCCTGGGGCACATCATTTCATCTGGTCTTCAGTTTTCTTGTCTACAAAAGGAAAGCTCTGGACTTGGGTCAGAGACCGCTATTACCTCCTGCTCGTGTGGAAGTTGCCTCCTCTGGAAACCCTTTTCGGGAACCTTTCCCCAAATTCTTTCCATATGGTTTGGGTGGGGCTGACCCCTTCCTCTCCCATGCTCCTGGGGGTAGAGGCAGGGCCAGGACAGGGCAATGAAGTTTCATATATCCTTAGTCACAGTGGGTTAGAATTGGGCACATAATTTAGCCAAGCCAATTAGAGCCAGGAAAAGGTGATGGTGGGGAGCCAAGAAAAAGACTTTGCTCTGAGAATATCATTTGAACCCCTGGATCTAAACTTGACTGGTCTTTTCAGCTACTTAAAAAAAAAATACCATAGGTAAGTAGGAAGAAAAATAGATATAGCTAAATTGATATTGATACAGCCTTCTCTAGCCCCTCCCCCATAAGGCAGTTTCTTTTGTCTTCATACTCCAGGGGCTCAAGATATCGGACTCCAGATATTATCAAGGCACAGTTTTCCTCCCTCTGTCTCTCAACACTGGTATCACCCATGTTGGCTTCTTTCTCCAACAGGGCTCTCTCCATACGGCGGCAAGATGCCTGATAGTGCATCTGGGCTTGCATGCTGGTCCGTGAGAAAAAGAAGAATCTGTCTCTTTCCTGGCAGTCCCAGCACCATTCCTGACGGTGTTTATTACTGGCTGTGATTGTGTTATATGCAAATTCCTGAACCAATCACCATGGCCACGAGGATGGGATGTCCTGATTGGCCAGGTCTAAGTCACATGTCCACCTTTGCAGCTGGGGGTGGAGTCAATTTAACTGGAAGCAAACGGACTGAGAATGGGGGAAAGGCTGGGATCAGCCAGGGCCCAACTAGCAAACCTGAAACCACGCTCAATATTTAAAGCAGAGGTAATTTAATGCAGGAGATTGGTTACACATGTAATAGCAGAGTGGCATAGCCAAGCGGGGATGGCGAAGCGTTCCTGAGATTAACAGCAGCAGGATGTTGCCACTGCAGCTTGACTAGAGCGACGGAGGGAGGAAGAAGCAGCGTTCCCAAAACTCTGGGATTAGGTCCACCTGGGGGAAGCAGGAGCCACAGGAACTGAAGCCACGGAGAACACCCCTCCCCACCCTTCACCCCCTCACTGCTGGTGACGTCACCCAAGGCAGAGAGGAAGGGAGAGAGAGAGAGAAATACCCTGTCCTCCTTCTTTCTCCCCTACTCCAGCCTCCTGTTACTGCCTCTCATTAGCTTAATCCACTTGGAAACCAGCAGACACTGGGGCCTGGGAAATGCAGCTTGTAGGGGTCAGCTCTCCTGAAATGCGGAATAGATCAAGGGAAAGGTGAGGAGCAGATCTGAGGGCAAACAAGCCAAAGGATTGACACTGGGTAGTTTCCCCAAGAGGAAAATTGGGGTATTGTAGAAAAGGGAGTTTGCTGCTGGTGGCAAATATAAAAATACCCCCTACAGACAGGCTTTTTTTTTTTTTAAATCAAATATAGCTGGGAATAATTGAAGAATGTTATGCCCAGCAACCAGACTTACCACCTTAGAGGACAGGTGGTAGTCTGCATTAGGGATAGACTTTGAGGGTTCAACAGGAAATAACAAGAGATGGAAGAATAGGCAAGTGGAACATGATAGAGAGTTCAGGAATACGTAATATGCTGACATCCATGTTGACGTCATGAAAGTCCATCCACACACGGCCTAACAAAGGACTGGGGGTCCAAGCCAGTCTCTGGGACAAAATTAGCAAAAGCAAGGCAGGATCATTGCATGTTTTGAGTGAATGGAGGCCCCCAAGGCAGGTGGCCAAGGCAAGGAGGCCTAGGTAAAAAGAACAGGATCCTGGGATATGAAGTGGGGTCAGAGCTGGAAGACCAGCAAGAGTGACCTGAGGCAGAATTTCAGGTGGATGGAGTGATGCTTTCTTAAATCCTGTACAGTGACTTGGGATGGACACCTGACCCAAATCAGTCCACTGGTATTTGGGTTGTGTGCTTTTGTTGAACAGTCAGAGAAAAAGAGAATCTCTCTTTCTGCCAGATTCAAAGCTCTGAGGACAATGTCTGGACTAGTCTGGAGTCAGCATGTGAAAGGGCTACTGAGTAAGAATAAAGCTGCACCGAAGAGGGGAGAGAGGGAGGAACCCCACATCCAGAAGCCATTGCTGGAGTCCTGGGTCAGGGAGGCCACCGCTTAATGCTGATGAACCTCTCAGATTTCCAGCTACTCAAGCTCCTTTTTCTGAAGACAAGTTGAGTTTTGTTTTTTGATCTGTTGCAACAGGGAAAGGACTCTGCTCCTCCTTACATGATTGTTGCACTTCTATTTGATTTTCATGTGAAAATGGGAAGGAGGTCTGAAATGCCAAGTTTCCTCCAACACCCAGTGTTTTCTCTGACTCTCTACAATTGTCTTGAACTTCTCCTGGGCTTTCATAGACATGATCACAGATGAAAAAAGGGACATGCTGGCTAGCACCCCTACTTACTGGAGGGAGTATGGGAAAAGTGACTGCGTTCAGTGTTTTGGGCTAATGAGGGAAATATAGGGGAAGTACAGCCCTTAGAAACTCTGAAGTCCCTTCATTTTTCATCCTGTGAAGGCTTGGCTGTGTGGTAACTCAGGCAAATCTTTGTTTCAACATGTTTGTAGCTTATCTGCAAGGCCAGTTCAATGCACCAACTTTGGCGAAATTGTGTTTTAACAAATTTAAATGTAATTAACAGGTTTCCTGAATTGGCCAAATAAATCAACGATTTTGGCATCCTGTGGAAATAACATCCAAAAGACAAAAATAGAGGTCTTGTTTTAGATTTAGAGTCTGACACACTATCTGTGAGGTATTCATGAAAATACTCTGGGAGGAAAGACACTGTCTTAGAACAAGCAGAATTTAGGCTTGGCCTAGTAGGAATCAGAAAATGATGAATTTTTACTAATACCGTTGCATTAGGTAATACTGTTTTCATTATGATAGTCAGAACCCAACTTGATTTGGTTTAAACAAAAAGGAATTTATTGTAAAAGACACTTGAGTATCACTCAGAATCTAAAGATGGGTTGTATCTGGACCTAAGAATCAACTGGAATTGGGGCCTCAAATATGACCACAACATTTTTTATTCTTTCTTCTCTCTGTGTTGACTTCATTCTGTTCTCTCACCACAGGAGTTTCTCTCACTGGGTCTCAAGTCTGAAAGTTCCAGTGAAGTGTTCTATAACTGGCCAATGTAGGTCTCACTCCTGGACCAATCAGGTGTGTCCAAGGGGCAAGCCACATTTCCAAAATGGCTGCTCTCATGATGGCCATGAGGACTGGGTGGGCAGGTGGTAATGGAGTCACTCCCAGGTAATCAGAGAAGCTGAGAAGACAAAACAATATGGCTGTACAGAATGACAACGAGGTTCATGACATTTTCATCACAAGGCCCTCTTTTATTAGTTTTCTATTGCTGTGTGACATAGTACCACAAACTTAGTGAGTTAAAGCAAAACCTACTTATTAGCTCATGCTTCTGTAGTCAGAGTCTGGGTATGGCATAGTTTGTTTCTCAGCTCAGAGTTTCACAAGCCTGCAATCAAGGTGTCAGCCAGGCTCTCATCCTGAGCTCAAGGTCCTCTTCCAAGGCCACATGGTTGTGACACAATTCAGTTTCTTGAAGTTGTACGACTGAGGTCCCCATTTCTTTGCTGGGTGTCAACTGGGGCTGTTCTTCTAGAGGCTGCCATATTCCTTGCCACATGACCTGCTTCATCCTCAAAGCCAGCAATGGAGAATGTCCCTCCTGTTGAATCCCTCTGATGCTTCCAACTCTCTTGCCACTTAGAGCCTCACTGCTTGTAACGGATCACCTGAACAGGTCAGGCCCATTGGGAATATTTTCCATAAATTAAGGGCAAAATCCTCCGTATGACTGATTTCACTTCAGATGCTAACTGCAAGTGAGGTCCCAGGCCACCCACCCTTTTGACTGACTGGCTTAAACTTGAAGTTTTCTATCATCTCCGTAGGTTCAGTAATTCACTAAGATGACTCACAGAACTTGGAAAAAGCAATCCTTCCAATTACAGTTTTATTATGAAAGATACACACAGGATGGGGTATGAGAGGGATTGCAGAACTTCCATGCCCTCACCCTGTGGAATCAAGGATATGTCATCTTTCCAGCACATCCGTGCATTCACCAACCAGGAAGCTCCACTGAACTTCCGTGGTCAGAGTGTTTATTGGGGTTTTGTTATGTAGTCATAATTAATTAAATCATTGGCCATGTGATTGAACTCAGTCTCCAGCTCCCTCTACTCCTTGGATGTCCAAAGTTCTACATTGGCTTAAAGTTCTGACCCTCTCTATTCATGTAATTGGTCTTTCTGGTGACTATGTCAGCTCAAGTCTGGAACTCTATGCCAGGAACCTGAAACAAAGAACAAATACTTTTTTATACAACAAGGCCATCTGGCTACCATCTGCCTACCATACCTCTCCTTCTGCCTCATCCTCTTTACCTCTTGAGTCCTTCAACGTCCATCCCAGATGCCATACTTCCTACCTTTAAACTGCTACAAAGATTGTTTTTTTTTTTCTTTGAATGTAACTTTACCTTCATTTACTACAAATTCTAATCATTATTACAAGTTTTCTCTAACTGGGTTGCAAATTACATGTGAATGCAAACTGCTTATTTATTTAAATCACCCCCTTGATTTAAATATAGCAAGAGCTCCAAATATATTTACCTAATTGAATATTAGAGATAAAACCACCTTGTAATAACATTTTCTTGAAATTAGAAAACTAAATCATTTGGGATGGAGAGTAAGACAAACTCTCCATGAAACCACCCTTTAAAATGCTGGGAGGGGAGAGTGGGGGCACAGGGGGGAGGCGTGGTAAAACGGCAGTAGACTCTATTTTTTTTTCAGACTCAATTTATTTCCCTGACATGTAAGATATCATTTCCAGGTCTTGGGGAGTGGGGGGAGGGGGCAAGTCTGGGAAACCTAGGGATATCTGTAAACTCTTCCATCAATTTCTTGGGCACTAAGAGAATTTATAGTATTTGCAAGATTCTTTGAAAAACCTGCATGTCATGCCAAAGGAAGAGTCCAGAACTGTTAATCCCTGCATAGTACACCTACATCAAACTGCTTAGCATGGGGACAGCAGGGTTTCTGTATCTTCTTGGGCTTGCAGACTCTTGTCACATCTCACAAGATCCCAGGAATGGTTGCAATTTCATCAGGGCAGATAATCAGGATTATAGGTAAAAGCATTAGGAAGAGACATCACCATGTATCTACAATCACAACGAGTCATTTAGATGTTCCCATTTTCTCTTTTCCAGAGAAGAGCAAAGCCCTCCTTCATATTATGGCAGATTCACAATAGCCAGTGCCCTTAATTTCCTTCGACTTTTACACTCCTCTCTCCCAAATTGTGTATTTCCTACCTACCTTAGTATCTGTTTTCAGAAATGGCTACCCCAGACTCATAGTGTTCTATTCAAATGAAAGATGAAAACCAAGTTAAAGCCGACTGTCCCCAGCGGCTGGAATCGACATCGTGACTTTACATGTGCTTCATGGGAACCAAGGCAGGGCCACCAGTCTGACACCATGTGTTCCAGCACCTTGGAAAGTGTCTTTTTTTTTTTTCCAAGTGAAAATCCTGGGCGATCCTGATGTAGCAACTGTAATCACCCGATAGGGACTGGCCACAGTTTCTCAAGCCTTGAGCTCCCTTGCTCATCTCCACCTCTGGCCGTTCTTTTTTTTTAATTTTATTATGTTATGTTAGTCACCATACAGTACATCATTAGTTTTTGATGTGGTGATCCACGATCCATTGTTTTCGTATAACACCCAGTGCTCCATGCAGTATGTGCCCTCCTTAATACCCATCACCGGGCTAACTAACCAATCCCCCCTCCCCCCTCCCCTCTAAAACCCTATTTGTTTCTCAGAGTCCATAGTCTCTCATGGTTCATCTCTCCTTCCAATTCCCCCCCCCATTTTTCCCTTCCTTCTCCTAATGTCCTCCATGCTATTCCTTACATTCCACAAATAAGTGAAACCATATGATAATTGACTTTCTCTGCTTGACTTATTTCACTTAGCATAATCTCCTCCAGTCCCATCCATGCTGATGTAAAAGTTGGGTATTCGTCCTTTCTGGTGGCTGAGTAATATTCCATTATATATATGGACCACATCTTCTTTATCCATTCATCTGTTTAAGGGCATCTCGGCTCTTTCCACAGTTTGGCTATTGCGGACATTGCTGCTACGAACATTGGGGTGCATATGGCCCTTCTTTTCACTACATCTGTGTCTTTGGGGTAAATGCCCAGGAGTGCAATTGCTGGGTCATAGGGTAGCTCTATTTTTAAATTTTTGAGGCACCTCCACACTGTTTTCCAAAGTGGCTGTACCAACTTGCATTCCCACCAATAGTGTAAGAGGGTTCCCCTTTCTCCACAACCTCTCCAACATTTGTTGTTTCTTTCCCTGTCCATTTTTGCCATTCTAACTGGTATAAGGTGGTATCTCAATGTGGTTTTGATTTGAATTTCCCTGATGGCTAATGATGATGAACATTTTTTCATGTGTCTGTTAGCCATTTGTATGTCTTCTTCAGAGAAGTGTCTTTTCATATCTTCTGCCCACTTTTTGACTTGATTATTTGTTTTTTGGGTGTTGAGTTTGAGAAGTTCTTTATAGATCTTGGATACCAGCCCTTTATCTGTAGTGTCATTTGCAAATATCTTCTCCCATTCTGGCCGTTCTTGAAAGTTCTTTCAGTCCCTCTCTTTTGTTTCTCATTAAGTCTGTTTACCATTTTTGCAGAGGGGTGTTTGCTTTATCTGCTGTTACGGGGTCCAGAGTGTCTAATTGACAAATTATGTTGCACTTTTGGTGGCTTTAAGTAATCATTTAAAATAAATAAGATCATAATTATCAGTTTTCATTTACCCATTTATTAAGTAACAATGTTCACACTGAGTAGTTTGATTTTGTGTTATAATAAGGCAATCTCTACATGATGACAGATGGTGTTTCATTTTGCCGACACTGTGCTAAAGTGCTTTGAGTTGTGATGTGTTTGATTTTATTAGAGATCAGATTTAACACATGCATGCTACATAACTGCAATCGCATTCCCATTTCTCATCTGTAGGAGAAAATGAAACTGTGATGAAATGTAATATACTCACCCTCAGGCAGAACTAGTGGGACTGGGAATTGCAACATAATAAATCTAATGGATATTACACTATAGGACCCTAGAAATTTACTGTTATTATGTTCAGGGAAGGAACTCGGTTTTGTAAAACTCACTTTTATTTCACTGGCATCAGTGCAATTTCACATTATTTAACTGTTGTGTCCCAATAGCAGAGATGGTATTTGTGATGTTGCCCCCACCCCCCCACCCCAAGGAACACGGTGGCCAGGAACCCAGAAGAGAAGGAGAGCAAACAGCCAAAAAATTGCATTTACCAAATGCAAATTACAACAATGGCATGTCGTTAACAATGGATTGTTGGGATTGTCAAATTAAGCCACATTTAGCCATGCTGTCAGTGTGGTACCCGCTGGAGGAAGATACATCCATAAAAGGTTTGACTATGATAGGGAGCCCTTGTATTCTCAGCCCACCCCACTGCTACCCCCTGGGGGAGGGGTGGGAATCTAAGTTAATTACACATCTAGTTATTGATGTGACTGTCGATAGAGCTTTTCCCTAATGAGGCCATTGTCAAGTAAAATTCCAAATGTGGAGGCAGCTTTCAGTGCTCGTGTGCCAACAAGGTGAAGCTGGTGACTCTCCACTGCTTGCTGAAGGTTGATACAATGTAACCTACTCTCTGCCATACTTCCAACAGCCTCCCAGCTGGTCTCCCTGCCTCTAGCCTCTACCTGCTGTTATTCATCATGGATGTCTCATTTCCCCTTTACTCACCCTCAGTGATTACTTTTGCCAAGCTGCTTCCATGCTCAAAAGCCTTGGTGAGTCCTTGTTGTGTGGCATTAACACCCCCTCTTAATTCAGTTCTGACCTCACGATTCTATAAAATAAGCCTCTTGTCCCAGTGAAGTTCCTTCTTTGCTCTGGTGTAGGGTTTTTTGGGTTGTGAGTGGCAGAAACCCAGATCAGATTTGTTTAGGCAGAAAGGGGAAGTTTCTTGACTCACAAATCTAGGAAGGTAGGGATGGCTGGTTCCGGGGGAACTTGGAACCAAAGTGTTTCTCAGGTGGTCTCTACTCTGTCTTATCTCTACTCTAGATGTGAATATTGAGACTCTCTATTCCTGCAGAACTACTTCCTCTTTAGGATAGGGGATACCAGAGGACGGAAATTAAAACACAGCCACTCTTCCCGGTCCCAGGTTCAAGAATTCCAGGAAAGAGTTCTGATTGGCCTGGTTTGTATCAGGTACTCATCTCTGGCCCAACTGTTATAGCCAAGAAGTTGGGCCTTGTGGTTGGCCCAGTTTGGTTTAGGATAAGGTCCTCCCATAAGAACTGTGGCCAGGAAGGTGGGCTCTGTCGCATGATTAGGATAGGGGCATGGAGTAGAACCAGGAAAGGAGGGGTGTTGTTTTTCTGGGCAGGCAAAATAATTGATGTCCACCACAATGCCTGTTTGTGAGGACACGCCCACCTGCTGTGCCCATGTCCCCCCTCCCCTCCTACCTCAATCTAAACTGCTGGCCTTATAGAATAAAAGGTCAGGCTTAGGGAGAGAAAGCTAATATTGGAGTACATATAAAATATGGATGTTATCTAAATGAATCCCCAAAATAGCCCAGTAAATATGGTACTTTTATCCGTATTTTACAGATGAGCTTAGAAAAGCTATTTACCTTGGTCATATAATTCAACCAGGAAGTGGCTGAGCCAGGGTTAGAAACCAGCTCTGTTGGACTCTGTTCATAGTCCTGAGCATGCAGGAGGAGTCTGTTCTCTTGGACTGTGCTAGGACAGAAAAATTTGAAAAAAGCTGGGTACCCTGTTTATCTGACCCCACATACATAATTGATTGAAAACATGTGGCTCTTTGGTTTCCTCAAGTTTATATTTGGGTTACTTAAGAGCAGGCAAATAGGATGTAAGGCTAATTATCCAATGACATTTTCTTGGGAAAGGACTAGTTCTTATCATGTCTCATTCCTTCTTCACTCAACAGATATTTATTGACACCTGCCCAGTTAGTCAGTTAATTATCCTCACACATCCTTCTCTTTGTGTGTTAGATTTTGTTTTTACACCATTTACATTCAGGCAAGCAGCCTCAGGTTCTCGCAACCTGGCCATCTCACCATTTTCTGCCTTTTCTTCTCTTCCCTTCACAAGAGCACATCCTTCTGCCCACAATACCTGCCCTCCTCCTTTCTGCTATTTGTATCCTTCTTATTCTTCAAGGCTTGATTCAAACTCTATTTGCCTTCTGACCTTAAATGCCCCTCCCCACCTTGCTCTAACCTATCGCAGTAATGTTGTCACTCTTCCAAATATTAGGGAAATGGCTGAAGCCAACGTATAACTGCAAGCCTCTTGAGGGCTGGAGTTGTCAGGCTTTTCAGGATCCCCACAGTAACTAGCAGAGTGCTGGCTGCAGAGCAGATGTTTGATAAATATTGTTTGTTAAGGTAAAAAAAAAAAACCTCACATACAGGTCTTCCTCAACAATGATGGGATTACATCAGAGTCAGAGGTGGAAAACATCAGAAATCGAAAATGCACGTAATACACCTTACCAACCGAACATTGTAGCTCAGCCTAGTCAACCTTAGACATGCTCAGAACACTTACATTAGTCTATAGTTGGGCAAAATCATCTCACCCAGAGCCTATTTTATAGTAATGTGTTGAATATCTCATATAATGTACTGACTACTGTACCGAAAGTGAAAGAATGGTTGTCTGGGTACAGACTGGTTGCAAGTATATCAGTGGTTGACCCTTGTGATCCCGGGGCTGACTGAGAGCGGAGGCTCGCTGCAGTTGCCCAGCATCTCAGGAGAGGGAGGTACCAGCAAAATAGCAAAATATCAAAATTCAAAGTACAGTTTCCACTGAATGCCTATCACTTGCATACTGGCATAAAATTGAAAAATCATAAAGTAAAAAAAAAAATCACAAGTCAACGCTATTGTGAGTCGGGGGCGGTATTAATATAAAATTGTTTAGAGAAATGCAGTGGATTGCCATGACTATGTACAGTGCCTTTGTAAACCTTACGAGAGGTAATATAATGGAATGTCAAGACGATAGACTTTGTAGTTAAAGCAGGATTTGAATTCTGGATCCTGCCATTTAATTGATGTAGAGTGTCAGGCAAGCCTCAGTTTCTTCATTTGTGAAGTGGAGGTAAGACTTGAACGTGTCTGTTGTGAGAATTATGTGAGATGCAGTTTGTGAAGTTATGAAGTGCTTTACATCACCCCTGATGTACCAGTGTGCACTGTAACAGTGCAGGTGTACACACATACACACACAAAGAGTTCGAAAGGATTTGATTCATGTGGATTGGGGGAAGGAATCTGCTTATGGCTATCCACTTGGCTCCCAGGGGTTGTTCAATTTTGAGGGGCTATCAACTCATTGGAGAGTCTGGTGAGAGGCTCAGAGAGACATGGGGAAGGGGAAGACACCCAATCATCTGAGCTCTACTTGGAAGAGTACATTCCAATTAAATGATCAGGCCAGGATACACTTTAAACCAAATTTGACATGTAGTAGGTTTCCTTCTTGAATCCTCAATGGCGGGGGTTGGGGGGAGGGACAGGGAAGGCAACTCTAGTTAGAGTCCCAGGGTAGGTGGGACAGGCTTCTCAGGAGGTGACATTTGCTTCTAGACCTGAATGACAGGGAACTGGTCATGTGAAAATCTGGAAGAAGAACCTCCCAGGCAGAGGGAATTGCAAGTGAAAAGGCCCTGAGGCAGGAATATGTTTGAAGTCAGAAAGAAGTCCACAGTAGCTGGAGCCCAGTGGGTAAGGGGGAGGTAAGTGGAGACTAGGTTGCACAGGGCTTGGTAAACCATAATAACAAGTTAGGATTTTATTCTAATTCCAGTAGGAAGCTATTGGATGGTTTTAAGCAAGGAAGTCATCTGATAGCCAGTGTCTAGGGTGACCCCCAGTGATCCTTGCTCCCTGGTATTTATTCCCTTCCACACTGAATAAGACTGGCAGGTAACTAACAGGCTATGTGGAAATGGCAGATGTAACTTCTTTTTTTTTTTTTTTAAAGATTTTATTTATTTATTTGACAGAGAGATAGAGAGCACAAGTAGGCAGAGAGGCAGGCAGAGGGAGAGGGAGAAGCAGGCTCTCCGCTGAACAGGGAGCCCAATGAGGGGCTCGATCCCAGGACCCTGGGATCATGACCTGAGCCGAAGGCAGCCGTTTAACCGACTGAGCCATCCAAGCGCCCCGGCAGATGTAACTTCTATGGCGAGACTATAAAAGACATTGAAGCTGTTGCCTTCCTCCCGCTGGGTTCACTCACTCTGGAGTAAGCCAGGTGCCACACCATGAGGATATTCAAGCAGCTTTAGGAGAGGTCCACGTCGTGAGAAACTGAGGCCCCTAGGCCCCAGCCCTTGGAAGTGGGTCCTCCAGCTTCGGTCCAGCCTTCAGATGACAGCAGCCCAGCCCACCATACCAACTGCAGCCTCAAGTGAAACTCTGAATCAGAACGGCTTAGCTAAGCTGTTCTCAAATTCCTGATCCTCAGAAACTGTGTGAGATAATTAATGTTTATTTTTTATCTTAAGCTGCTAAATTTTGGAGTAATTTGTTCTGCAGCAATAGATAACTAATTCAAGTGGTATCATCTGATTTAGATTTTCCACACTCAGGCTGCTGGGTGAACCGAGAACGTTGGAGGGTAAAAGTGGAAACAAGAAAAACATCGAGAAAGCTTGGTAGGTACTCAGGTGAGCATTGCTGGTGGCATGAATCGGGGAAGTTCTCACCGGGGATGGTGAGACATGGTCAGCTTTGGTGAAGCTGATGTCATTTGCTGATGGGCTCTCTGATGAGGATACAGGCTTTGAAGGATCAAAGTTGACTCCTTTATTTTTTACTGAAAGGGGATGAATCAGTTTGAGGAGGAAAATCTAGACTCCACTAGACACAAAGTAAAGATCGTGTTGAATGCGAGAGAGACAGCCTAACCAGAAGCTGGTTTTTCTGTCGCCTACAGGATACAAATAAGAACTGTCTATATTTCAATAAAAAACACCTTCAGTCAGTACCTTGGTACTGGCTTCCTTCTCCTCAATTAAGTAGAAGACAATTAAATTAGAGTCCAGCTTCAAGGAGTTTATTATGCCTCATCGAAAATGATAAATGACTCTTGCTGACCTTGTCACCTCGCCAACTTCGTCCCACCTCGTTTTTCAAAGAGCTAATGAAACCGGTGGATTTCTCCCTCCTTAGGAGCCAGGGCCAACAAAAACAGCTCACACCATGAAATGCAAGGAAGCTGAGAAGGGGATCGAGAGAAAAAAGGAGAGAAAACCCACACTTGACATTTTGACAATTGGCCAAAGTTACTTTGAAGTGAAAACTTGGGGAAAAAAACAAAAAACAAAAAAACTTCACCCATCTACATATTGATTTCCTAACTGTTCCATTGCTTTAATCCACCCCTGTTCAGCATACAACACCAAGCGTTCTGTGTGTGGGAGGGGAGGGGGGGCAGGCTTGCCCTTTTTCTTTGGAACGAAAAGAAAAGTGGGAAAAAGGGAAGGGCAGATGAGAATAGGGGATGCTTTGGAGTTGGCAATGACATCCATTAGTACTCATTTGCTCCTGAAGTTACCCTGAGCCAGAATGAGGACTCGAATTACTCTCCCTGCTTGGCTGGGAAGGGACAAAGCTGGCTCTGAAACCCGGAGGCAGCAGGTGAAGGGTTAGTAGCAAGAGCTTCGGATCTGGGCATAAGTTCTGGCTATCCCGTTTTCCAGCTGTGTGACCTTAATCCAGTTACTTGACCTCTCTGAGCCTCAGTTTCTGCATCTGTGAAATGGGAATGATCCCACTGTACAGGCTTGTTGTGAAGATTGAGTGAGGTCATGGTCATTAGACACGTAGCTACTGCCAGGCATAGGGCGAGCACTTCAGAGGGGTCATGTGTCTTTTCTGTTGCTTTATCTGACTCACAAATTTGTAATTTTTCCATGGCATCACATCTTTCATTATAGAGTGAACAAATCTTCTGACTATTGAAGAACTCTACTTCAAATGCATGATTTAGATCAGGGGCCAGCAAGCTTTTTTGGTAAAGGGTTAAAGAGTATATATTTTAGGCTTTGCAGGCCATATAGTCTCTGTCAGAACTGTTTACCTCCACTACAGACAATATGGAAACAAATACGCATGACTATGTTTCAATAAAACTTTATTTACAAAAAACAGATGCTGGCTGGATTTGGTCACCTGACCCCTGATTTAGGAGATGGAGATGTGGAACTGTAATTTCAGGCTTCCTTGGTCTAATAATACCATTTGCATTTTTTAGAATAAGTGGCAGGCAAACTTATTTTTATTAGTAGAAGTCACAAATAGGAAAAGGTTCCTTGGCCAACTCTGAGATGTGTGCTTTTAAAAATGTCTCCACTGATGTATTAGCGAGGAAAGAAAATACCAAGCACGTTTTTGTTTCTGGTTTTGAAGTTGGTGAAATCAACAGGGTAGTAAAACAAAATGCAGGAAAACCCAGTCCTGGGTTTTTTTTTTTTTTCGGTCGTCTGCCTTGTTTCTGACTTCTGTTTGTATTGTAGGTACAATTTCTGAAGTATTTTAAGGTACATCTTTCATTTATCTTCACAGAAGTCTTGTAAAGTGGTAATAACAGCTAATGTTTACGGAGTGCTGATTATGTTCTGAGCACGGTGCTAAGCACTCGGCGGGCATCACGGGAGGCAGCAGAAGTTAACGTGCACTGGATCCAGGTGGTTGGGAGCTGAATCCTCACTGGGTGATCTTGGGCAAGTCATGTAACCTCTCAGTGCCTCAGTTTTCTCATCTGTAAATGCCTTCAAACTTGTAAAGCTCTTGGAATAGCATCAGGCATATAAGAAGTGCTCAAAAAATGTTAACTAGCTCAATCTCCACCACAACCTGGGAGAGAGTTACTGGTATCTCCACTGGGGTGGTCATTACCTCCATTTTACAGAGGAGGAAAACTGAGGGCCAGAGAGAGAAGGCATTTACTTAAGCACAGGCAGCCAGTACACAGAAGAGCCAAGACTCTGTTAGGATCTTTGACTCCTGGTCCAGGACTGACTCAATGACCAAAACCCCATGTCCTCTTCCAGAGATTATGGAATGTTCCAGGTCTAAAAATAACCAGCAGAGTCATCTCTGCGTGAAAGCCAGAGTCCATCAGTGAATTCAGGAGGATGGTAGGGAGGGAGGCAGGAGGAGAGGGAGGAGTTGAAGTGTCTGGAGTGGAAAACAGACTTACCACACCCCTTCAATGGCTGATGCTACCTCCATCCATCTGAGCTTGAGGAAAGAACGTGGCATTCGCATGTTAATAAGTAACAGTAATCCACACCGAGTATCTATTGGTGCTTTATGTTCCAGTCACTGTGCTACATGATTCTCATGATCACTTTATTTAATTATCACAGCAAGTCTGCAAGGAAGGTCCTCCACTGACCGTACTCTAAGTGTGGAAAAGCTGAAACTCTGAGAGATACTTTGTCATCCAAAGTGTCATACAGCGAGTACCTGGCAGAGACAGGATTTGAACACGGATCGGTCTGACTTCAAGCTCATGCTCTGAAAGCTTTCACCACTGCTGTCCTGTGTTATCCTCCAGTGGCCTCAGTCACAGAGGTCTGGGGAGCCTGAGCAGCTTTGCTTCTCCTCTGCCCTCCTGTTCCCCTTTTCCAACCTCTCACAGGTGGGCACCTCTCATGAGTGTGGGTCCTTTGGAAGCTAGGTGGATCCCTCCGTGGAGGCATTTTCTATGAATTATCTTCTTACCTAGCACTGTATCTTCTTGCCTTCCATTTGCCAAGCAAATGCAAAGAGTCTTGGCTATCAAAATATGATCAAAATGTCACCGACCATGCCACCATCCTTTGAACTTGACCGTGAACGAAATTGCCTAAGTCTGGGGTCGCACCTGACACTGCAAGGCAGCCCAATAAAATTAATTAAATATAGCATGAATATCTTAGGATGGCAATTAACATTTATTGGGCATTGGCAATATACCAGATGCTGCTGGAGACTCTTCGTTTGCTGAGCCTCCCAATGCTGCCAACAGGAAGGCGTACCACGCCCGTTTTTGAGGGTGGACGGCAGCGCTAAGCCACTCACCTGTTGTTAGCTGCCTTCTTTTGGTAAATGAACCTAGCTTTCTATTTATGGTAGTGATAGGAGTATCCCTATACAAATACATTCACTTAAGTTTTTAAAAATGTTAGTAAAAGCTGGCAAAAATGTAGAAAGATACACCCCAAACACTGAAGTTCAGGTAATAGCAGCCTGGCAATTTGTCCAGGCCTCTCCAGCCCTGATATTCTGTTTAACAAGCATCACAAGCCAAGGGTTTCAAAGAACCAATGGTGGGGCTTTCTTCTGTAAAGCACAGCATCAATAGCTCCTGTGCCCGACCCTCCACCTGCACCGAGGAAGGGGTGGGAGCGTTCATGCGTGTGCATGTTCTTTTAAACCCCTGGCTGAACTTCCTTTTGGATCTAGAGCTTCCAATATTGGGTGGCTGGGAAGACACTTTCTCAGTTCCTCAACAACACGGTTGCCATGAAGGTCTGTGGGCTTCTGCATGGAAAATCCCGAGTCCTTGGGATTATCATTCCCCTGCCCTCAGGAATCAGGATCTTAATTGTCTTCACCCCCCTCTTCTTGCTTTCTTCCGTTCTTGGTTGACTTGCTTTTTCTGCCCAAGTTCTCTCTTGCTTTGGAGGAGTCTGGATGTAGCTTTTTCTTCCCTTTGGGGAAATTCCTTTCCACTTATATTTGCATTGAGAGGGTCTGTGAAAGAAGCTAAACTCTTAATAAGCTGAAGTCTTATTGGCTTCTCCATTCTTTTCATTCCTCTCATGGAAAACTCTGGCAACTGCCTGCCTTAATAGCCACGTTTTTCTCCAGGTTCCATCTCTGGCCATCATATCACCCCTGAAAGGGACTTGCCGTGCCCAGCTGATATCAATTCCTTCAAGGGGCTCTATCTCCGTTCTTCCCCTTCCAGGCTTTGGGTCCTATTGCCGGTCACTGGCACTGCCTTCACAGATGTTGCCAGCTGATTACCTCAATGAGCTGCTCCCTTTCATCATAGAGCATTTTCTATAGGTCAAGTGTTTGCACATCCATTGGAATCTTCATGCTTAGGCCACGCTAGCATAGAGGAAAAAGTCAGATTCCAAACAACCACATTGCTTTAGCTCTGATTGGATCTGCCTTGTGGGATATCCAGCCCCATCATATTCCTCTTAAACAGCTATCTAGGAGGAATCCTGTGTGATCCAAGAGCTTGCACCCCTATATACCAGCCATTTCCTTCTCTGCTGTGTCTTACTGGGACCATAGTGTCCATCTCCACAGATGACCCAAGGGCAGCCATGCTGGCGACACCCTCCAAAGCTACCCATTGCTTGTCTATTGGCTGCTTTTCCCAGTGGAAATTGCTGGTACCATGGCTTTTTATGCTGAACACCCATCAGTGTACACCAGAGATTTTTCTAGAACCTCAGTACTGGCCTTCTCAATCATACTTCTTGCCTTTCTTCAAGATTGTCAATGAGCCAAGAGTTAAAAAAAAATCAGTTTTACAATTTCTTAAGCATGTTCCACAGGGGTGATTTGACACTTATGTTATTGTCTTAAATTTTTTTTAAAGATTTGTTTACTTGAGAGAGAGAGAGAGAATGAGATCGAGTACAAGCGGGGGGTAGGGGCAGAGGGAGAGGGAGAGAATCCTCCAGCAGACTCCCCGCTGAGTGCCGAACCTGCCACAGGGCTGAATCCCGGGACCCTGAGATCATGACCTGGGCCGAAATCAAGAGTTGGCCACTTGGCTGACCGAGCCACCCAGGTGTCCCTTATTGTCTTAAATCTTAAGGGTTTCCATGACACAGAGAAACCTTATTTACCATTCAGTATTTCATGACAACCTTAGGAAGAAGGTAAGGGGTGATTACTGCCATTACAGAATCCACATTACAGATGTAGAAACGGAGGTTTGTTGGGGGAAGAGGGACCCGCGCATGGTCACATAATTGATGCATTTGTAATCTAAACCTAAGGCCGAGATGCTATTCTATGTCCTCTTAGCATAGGGGTGCATTTTCTGTGATGGTCCTCCTTTCAATATTTACCCGCATAAGAACGTTTATGCTTTTCAGTGCACTTGCCCTGATTTTTGGCTCAGAAGTGTGGCCACTGTAGTAATACTCAGTGTCAGTAATTCACCAGGGCTGTCTTGTGCTTCTTCCAAGAGGTTCTTGGCCTGGCTGTAAGAACTTTCTTCCCCTGATGAGAACTTTATGTAATCAACCTGTGATTAAGAATGGAGATTTTCTAGCTGTTTTGTATTCTATGTCCTGGTATGCAATACCTATTTTTATATCCAGATTCCAGAAAGAGGGGGAGTGAGCTTGATCTAAAATCTATGCAACCTGTTTTTTTGTCTAAACGTCAAAACCATAACCTCTGACAACTGAGATCCTAAAACCAAAACAAAAGACCAAAACAAACAAAACAAAACAAAAACCCCTCTGATCCCTGATCACCAAAATACACCCTTCACAGGTCATAGCATCGAGGCTTTTGATGCTTGCCTATAAACTAATATTAAATGTTTATACTTGTCATAGCTATTGGGGATCCTCCGCCCAGAAGGATGCCACTGCCTGGCTCTTTTAAATACACACCAAACAACCTACCTTTAACTTGAGTATAATCAATTTTTCCTGTGACAGGAAGGCAGGGTTAAATGCCTAAATTAACCCAGGCCCACCACCAATATCTATTTTTAGTGAGATTTAGTTGTGGGGGGAAAATGTACTGGGTGACACTCCCTTTGACCTGGAAAATGAGGAGAGTGGCTTCAGTTGCTTTGATACCATTTATCAAAAAATATTCTTGATACATTGGACTTGGTGGAACTGGACGGCCAGGAGAAAGGGTTTTCTTGAAGGGAGATGCAGCACAGAGAAGCTCATCCAAATCAGAGACACGTCCAGCCATCCCGGAGAGGATTTGGAAGAGACGCGGGGAAGCAGGTTGGAAAAGGGAGGTCCAGGGACCAGCCCATTCCCTCAGGACTTCCATTCCTGGATGGCGGGCTGGGGGGCCCGGGGAACATCCCCCAGGATGGACCCCGCATCAGCAGAAGGGAGTTCGCACACAGCAGGAGTCGATGAAAGCTGTGTTTGATTCTGGAGCGCGCCTGCGCGGCTGGCTCAGGTGGCATTATTCATTCAGTGCTGTTCCATACTTCACAGGAAAAGCACAGCAGGCTTATAATGCTTGAGTTTTTAAACATTTAGAAGGCTGTGATGCTATAAATAAGCTTCTGTGTCAGAGATTAAATCAACCAAGATGCCTGCCATGCCAACTTTATTTCTGAAACAACGTGTTTTCAACAGAAATCAAAATACATGTTAATCCTTTCCTTCTGACAGGCTAATAGGAGCTTTGAAAACCTCAGTGGAGAGATACTGAGTGGAGGTAAGTAGCAGAAGCCGGGTCTGTGGGGCTTATCTGTTGGAGAAGATGGCAGCCATCCGTGGGCTGGGAAGTCTTTCGCCCGCTCCTGTGGCGTGGTGCGGCTCAATCAGGACTGGGCTAGGCTGTCTCCCTCAGAAAAGACTCGGATACACCAACACAGAAGCTGTGTCTTTGAGATGGCTGATAACGGGTTAACAAACAGTTGTCCAATCTAAAATCCATCTCTCTCTCTTTTGGTAACAACACACCAATTTTCTCTGGAAACCGTCCTTCCCCAACTCTTAACCCATGCGGTTCTGTGTGGGTGATTCCATCGCCCAGCTCCAGAGGCGGGACCGGGGGTAACCAATCAGAGCTCCAGAGACGGGACCAGAGCTAACCAATCAGAGCTCCAGAGGTGGGACTGGGGATAACCAATCAGAGCTCCAGAGGCGGGACCAGGGCTAACCAATCAGAGCTGTCCATCTCCTTGGCCCCCACAATTGGTGTTCAGGGGTGGACCAATGACCAAGTAGGCCGGTAGGTGTAGATCTGGAAGCATGGCTGGAACTGTTGAGAAAGAGGAGCTCTCTTTTTTCCTGGGGTTACTGGCTCCGAGCTGCTGGACTTCATCGTTGTCGCCTGAGCACCCGAGACTGAAGCCAACCCGGAATAAAGCAGAGATGAGAGATGGAGAATGATTCCCGATGATATTGTGTGAGCACCTGGATACATTCTTGCTTCAAATCAGATGCATTCCTGGACTTGTCTGGGTGAACAAGTTCTATTCTTTTTATTAAGTGTGAGTTGGATTTCCGTCACTTGAAACTGAAATAGTTCTGATTAATTCAGTAGTCCAACTGATTAATTAAGCCAAGCTGGTCAATTCACTGATAAAATGTATTTATGGATTTATCAACCTGTTGTTAGACTAGATTATTCTCATGTAGTGAAATTGGCTGGTTTGACAGCCCAGGGCAGACTCAGCTCTAGTGAAAGAGGGGGCCGTAAGACCCCCCCAGCAGCGACAAAGGGTGGTCCTGAGGAGGTGCGCGGATGTAGGCTGATACAGAGGACTGCTATTGGGGACCGGAATGTGTTGGTGGGAGATTGTTTGAAAGAAGTAGACTTCAGCCAGGGATACCTTTAAGGATGTGATAAGATTATACACCTTCTCCCTAGTAAGATGCTCTTTCCCACAAAATTTTCCATGTAATTTTGGGTGGCTCACAGATTCACAGAAACCCAGTTATAGGCCCCCGGGGATTCTGGATCACACTTCAAGAACCTAGGCAGATGATTATCTTTTCTATTTTATAAGATCTCTTGTGAATGGTACATATTTACTGGCTAAGATATTTGAGGACTTGCCTCAAGCACTGTACTTGACATGTAGTATTTATATTTCTACAACGACCTATGGGGTAGATGTTATTACTATCCTAATTTTACAAGTGAGTAATCAGAAATACAAGAAAATGTTAGGTACCTTGCTCAAGGTCACAAAGCTTTAAGTGAGCAAAATCCAAACCTCAGGCTAGAAGACACAAGAGGCCACATTTTAAATCACCTCACTGACTTTATAAATTACTCTACTAATGGGTCACAATGCATACCAGTCTATAATGGTTTGAATCTTTACATTTAACTTAAATGCATCATGACACAGTTTAAATGCATTGCTTCATGGAGGTGATATGGGAGGACATTGATTCCAATCCCACATTCGACAAATGACTTAGAAGTTACTTAGTGTCTGAGACTGGTTCTTTTTTTTTTTTTATTCTTATGTTAATCCCCATACATTACATCATTAGTTTTAGATGTAGTGTTCCATGATTCATTGTTTGTGCATAACACCCAGTGCTCCATGCAGAATGTGCCCTCCTCAATACCCACCACCAGGCTAACCCATCCTCCCAACCTCCTCCCCTCTAGAACCCTCAGTTTGTTTTTCAGAGTCCATCGTCTCTCATGGTTCGTCTACCCCTCTGATTTCCCCTGCTTCATTCTTCCCCTCCTGCTACCTTCTTCTTCTTCTCCTTTTTTTTCTTAACATATATTGCATTATTTGTTTCAGAGGTACAGATCTGAGATTCAACAGTCTTGCACAATTCACAGTGCTTACCAGAGCACATACCCTCCCCAGTGTCTATCACCCAGTCACCCCATCCCTCCCACCCCACCCCCCACTCCAGCAACCCTCAGTTTGTTTCCTGTGATTAAGAATTCCTCATTTCAGTGAGAACATATGATACACGTCTTTCTCTGTTTGACTTATTTCGCTCAACTTAATACGCTCCAGTTCCATCCACATCGTTGCAAATGGCAAGATCTCATTCCTTTTGATGGCTGCATGATATTCCATTGTATATATATACCACATCTCTTTATCCATTCATCTGTCGATGGACATCTTGGCTCTTTCCACAGTTTGGCTATTGTGGACATTGCTGCTATAAACATCGGGGTGCACATACCCTTTCGGATCCCTACTTTTGTATCTTTGGGGTAAATACCCAGTAGTGCAATTGCTGGATCATAGGGTAGATCTATTTTCAACTTTTTGAGGAACCTCTACACTGTTTTCCAGAGTGGCTGCACCAGCTTGCATTCCCACCAACAGTGTAGGAGGGTTCCCCTTTCTCCGCATCCCCGCCAACATCTGTCGTTTCCTGACTTGTTAATTTTAGCCATTCTGACTGGTGTGAGGTGGTATCTCATTGAGGTTTTGATTTGGATTTCCCTGATGCCGAGCGATATTGAGCACTTTTTCATGTGTCTGTTGGCCATTTGCATGTCTTCTTTGGAAAAATGTCTGTTCATGTCTTCTGCCCATTTCTTGATTGGATTCTTTGTTCTTTGGGTGTTGAGTTTGATGAGTTCTTTATACATTTTGGATACTAGCCCTTTATCTGATATGTCATTTGCAAATATCTTCTCCCATTCTGTCGGTTGTCTTTTGGTTTTGTTGACTGTTTCCTTTGCTTTGCAAAAGCTTTTTATCTTGATGAAGTCCCAATAGTTCATTTTTGCCCTTGCTTCCCTTGCCTTTGGTGATGTTTCTAGGAAGAAGTTGCTGCAGCTGAGGTCAAAGAGGTTGCTGCCTGTGTTCTCCTTTAGGATTTTGATGGACTCCTGTCTCACATTGAGGTCTTTCAACCATTTGGAGTCTCTTTTTGTGTGTGGTGTAAGGAAATGGTCCAGTTTCATTCTTGTGCATGTGGCTATCCAATTTTCCCAACACATTTGTTGAAGAGACTGTCTTTTTCCATTGGACATTCTTTCCTGCTTTGTCAAAGATGAGTTGACCATAGAGTTGAGGGTCCATTTCTGGGCTCTCTATTCTGTTCCATTGATCTACGTGTCTGTTTTTGTGCCAGTACCATGCTGTCTTGATGATGACAGCTTTGTAATAGAGCTGGAAGTCCGGAATTGTGATGCCGCCAGCTTTGCTTTTCTTTTTCAACATTCCTCTGGCTATGCGGGGTCTTTTCTGGTTCCATACAAATTTTCGGATGATTTGTTCCATTTCTTTGAAAAAAATGGATGGTATTTTGATGGGGATTGCATTGAATGTGTACATTGCTCTAGGTAGCATTGACATCTTCACAATATTTGTTCTTCCAATCCATGAGCATGGAATGTTTTTCCATTTCTTTGTGTCTTCCTCAGTTTCTTTCATGAGTATTTTATAGTTTTCTGAGTACAGATCCTTTGTCTCTTTGGTTAGATTTATTCCTAGGTATCTTATGGTTTTGGGTGCAATTGTAAATGGGATCGACTCCTTAATTTCTCTTTCTTCTGTCTTGTTGTTGGTGTATAGGAATGCCACTGACTTCTGTGCATTGATTTTATATCCTGCCACTTGACTGAATTCCTGTATGAGTTCTAGCAGTTTTGGGATGGAGTCTTTTGGGTTTTCCACATAAAGTATCATATCATCTGCAAAGAGTGAGAGTTTGACTTCTTTGCCGATTTGGATGCCTTTTATTTCTTTTTGTTGTCTGATTGCTGTGGCTAGGACTTCCAATACTATGTTGAATAGCAGTGGTGATAAAGGACATCCCTGCCACGTTCTTGACCTTAGGGGGAAAGCTCTCAGTTTTTCCCCATTGAGAATGATATTCGCTGTAGGTTTTTCATAGATGGCTTTTATGATATTGAGGTATGTACCCTCTATGCCTATACTCTGAAGAGTTTTGATCAAGAAAGGATGCTGTACTTTGTCAAATGCTTTTTCTGCATCTATTGAGAGGATCATATGATTCTCGTTCTTTCTTTTGTTAATGTATTGTATCACATTGATTGATTTGCGGATGTTGAAACAACCTTGCAGCCCTGGGATAAACCCCACTTGGTCGTGGTGAATAATTCTTTTAATGTACTGTTGGATCCTATTGGCTAGTATTTTGGTGAGAATTTTTGCATCCATGTTCATCAGGGATATTGGTCTGTAATTCTCCTTTTTGATGGGGTCTTTGTCTGGTTTTGGGATCAAGGTAATGCTGGCCTCATTAAATGAGTTTGGAAGTTTTCCTTCCATTTCTATTTTTTGGAACAGTTTCAGAAGAATAGGTATTAATTCTTCTTTCAATGTTTGGTAGAATTCCCCTGGGAAGCCATCTGGCCCTGGGCTTTTGTTTTTTGGGAGATTTTTGATGACTGCTTCAATTTCCTTAGTGGTTATAGGTCTGTTCAGGTTTTCTATTTCTTCCTGGTTCAGTTTTGGTAGTTGATACATCTCTAGGAATGCCTCCATTTCTTCCAGGTTATCTCATTTGCTGGCATAGAGTTGCTCATAATATGTTCTTAGAATTGTTTGTGTTTCTTTGGTGTTGGTTGTGATCTCTCCTCTTTCGTTCATGATTTTGTTGATTTGGGTCATTTCTCTTTTCTTTTTGATAAGTCTGGCCAGAGGTTTATCAATCTTGTTAATTCTTTCAAAGAACCAGCTCCTAGTTTCGTTGATCTGTTCTACTGTTCTTTTAGTTTCTATTTCATTGATTTCTGCTCTGATCTTGATTATTTCTCTTCTCCTGCTGGGTTTAGGCTTTATTTGCTGTTCTTTCTCCAGCTCCTTTAGGTGGAGGGTTAGGTTGTGTACTTGAGACCTTTCTTGTTTCTTGAGAAAGGCTTGTATTGCTATATACTTTCCTCTTAGGACTGCTTTTGCTGCATCCCAAAGATTTTGAATAGTTGTGTTTTCATTTTCATTGGTTTCCCTGTATTTTTTTAATTCTTCTTTAATTTCCTGGTTGACCCATTCATTCTTCAGTAGAATGCTCTTTAGCCTCCATGTATTTGAGTTCTTTCCGACTTTCCTCTTGTGATTGAGTTCTAGTTTCAAAGCATTGTGGTCTGAAAATGGGCAGGGAATGATCCCAATCTTTTGGTACCGGTTGAGACCTGATTTATGACCGAGGATGTGATCTATTCTGGAGACTGTTCCATGGGCACTAGAGAAGAATGTGTAATCCGTTGCTTTGGGATGGAATGTTCTGAATATGTCTGTGAAGTCCATTTGGTCCAGTGTGTCATTTAAAGTCTTTATTTCCTTGTTGATCTTTTGCTTAGACGATCTGTCCATTTCAGTGAGGGGGGTGTTAAAGTCCCCCACTATTATTGTATTATTTTCGATGTGTTTCTTTGCTTTTGTTATTAATTGCCTTATATAATTGGCTGCTCCCATGTTAGGGGCATAGATATTTACAATTGTTAGAGCTTCTTGTTGGATAGATCCTTTAAGTAGAATATAATGTCCTTCCTCATCTCTTATTACAGTCTTTGGTTTAAAATCTAATTTGTCTGATATAAGGATTGCCACCCCAGCTTTCTTTTGGTGTCCATTAGCATGGTAAATGGTTTTCCACCCCCTCACTTTCAATCTGGGGGTGTCTTTGGTTCTAAAATGAGTCTCTTGCAGACAGCATATCGATGGGTCTTGTTTTTTAATCCAATCTGATAGCCTGTGTCTTTTGATTGGGGCATTTAGCCCATTTACATTCAGGGTAAGTATTGAAAGATAGGAATTTAGTGCCATTGTATTGCCTGTAAGGTGACTGTTACCGTATATTGTCTGTGTTCCTTTCTGGTCTATGTTGCTTTTAGGCTCTCTCTTTGCTTAGAGGACCCCTTTCAAGATTTCTTGTAGGGCTGGTTTCGTGTTTGCAAATTCCTTTAGTTTTTGTTTGTCCTGGAAGCTTTTTATCTCTCCTTCAATTTTCAATGACAGCCTAGCTGGATAGAGTATTCTTGGCTGCATATTTTTCTCATTTAGTGCTCTGAATATATCCTGCCAGTCCTTTCTGGCCTGCCCGGTCTCTGTGGATAGGTCTGTTGCCAATCTAATGTTTCTACCATTGTAGGTTACATATCTCTTCTCCCGAGCTGCTCTCAGGATTTTCTCTTTGTCTATGAGACTCGTAAGTTTTACTATTAGATGTTGGGGTGTTGACCTATTTTCATTGATTTTGAGAGGGGTTCTCTGTGCTTCCTGGATTTTGATGCCTGTTTCCTTCCCCAAATTAGGGAAGTTCTCTGCTCTAATTTGCTCCATTATACCTTCTGCCCCTCTCTCTCTTTTTCTTCTTCTGGGATCCCAATTATTCTAATGTTGTTTCGTCTTATGGTATCACTTATCTCTCGAATTCTGCCCTCGTGATCCAGTAGTTGTTTATCTCTCTTTTTCTCAGCTTCTTTATTTTCCATCATTTGGCCTTCTATATTACTGATTCTCTCTTCTGCCTCATTTATCCTAGCAGTTTGTGCCCCCATTTTTGATTGCACCTCATTAATAGCCTTTTTGATTTCTACTTGGTTAGATTTTAGTTCTTTTACTTCTTCAGAAAGGATTTCTCTAATAACTTCCATATTTTTTTCAAGCCCAGCTAGTATCTTTAAAGTGATGATTCTGAACTCTAGATCTGACATCGTACTAATGTCCGTATTGAGTAGGTCCCTGGCAGTTGGTACTACCTCTTGTTCTTTTTGTTGAGGTGATTTTTTCCGTCTTGTCATTTTGTGCAGAGGAGAATAGATTAATGAGAGAACAAAATGCTAGCAGAGTAACAACGTCCCCAGAAAATATACTCTAAACAAATCAGAAAAGACCTGAAGCAGTGGAAAAAGGAACAGAAAGGGAAAAAAGAAAAAGAAAAAAAAGAAAAACAAAAAGATAAAGATAAAAACAAACAAAACAGAACAACAACAACAAAAAAACCCAGAATGTGATCAAATATGATCAGGCTGGTATATAGATCAGTGCCACACACTAGATTTGGGGTGTATTTTGGTCTGTTAGAAGAAAGTGCCCCCCCCAAAATTTTAAAGAAAGAAAAACTTATATATGTACAAAAATAAGGGTTGATATGATGAAGGGATGGTATATGACTGTAAAGGTGGAAATTATAAAAAATTTTATAAAAGGAATTGATAAGAAGTTGTTTGAAAAAAGAAAGAAGAGGATTTAAAAAAAGAAAAAAGAAAAAAAGGGGAGAGAATGTGATCAGGTAGGGGAGTAGAAAAAACCATATACTAGAGATTTAGGGTACATTTTAATCTGTTAGAAGAAACTATCTCAAAATTTTAAAGAGAGAACAACTTATATATATATGCCAAAAATACGGGTAACTACTATGAAGGGATAGAATATGACTCTAAAAATGAAAAATAAAAATGTTTTTTTTAAAAAGGGATTGATAAGATGTTGGTTGAAAAAGGGAAAAAGAAAAATTCAAAAAAAGAAAAAAAGACAGTTAAAAAAAAAATAACTTTGAAAGACTACAGAATCATGGTAAAAAAAGCCATGGATTCTATGTGCATTATTCCCCTAGCGCTGGAGTTCTGCCGTTCTCATTGATCGGTAAACTTGCTCTTGGCTGGCTGTTCTCGCTGATCTGGGGAGGGGCCTGTTGCCGTGGTTTCCAAATGTCTTTGCCGGAGGCGGAATTGCCCCGCCCTTGCCCCCTCCCGGCTAAGTAATCTGCTCGGGTTTGCTCTCCGGGGCTTTTGTTCCCTGCGAGCTTTCCGTACAGCTTTGGAGGCGGAGAGTGAAAATGGCGGCCTCCCAATCTCCGCCCCGGAGGAGCCGAGAACTCGGGGCCCCGCTTCTCAGTGAGCCCCCAGAGAAAAGCCGTCAGTCACTCCCGTCTCCCTGGTCTCCAGCCGCACTCCGTGCTCACCCAGCCTGTGACCGCGCGTTTCTATCTCTGGCACCCGACCCCGGGTGGAGTCTCCAAACCCAGCAGATCCCTGCGGAGCACTCCCTCGCGGCTCCTCCCGGAGGAGGAAGGTGAGTCTCCCCGGATCTGCCGCTTGTTGGGTCCCTGCTGGAGGAGCAGTGGCCCTACTGTGCCGCGGATCACGGTTTATGGCAACCCCGAGCTGAGAGCCCGCGCCTGGGCTCCGCCTCTGCAGCCGGCTTCCCCGCTCCGATACCTGGGAGCTCTGCCACACTCAGGCACCCCCGGTCTTTCTGTGACCCATGGGTCCTGAGACCACACTGTCCCGGAGGGTTCCACCCCCCGCTTAGCCACCAGAGTGACGTCCCTCGGCGGAGCAGACTTTTAAAAGTTCCGATTTTGTGCTCCGCGGCTCTATCACTTGCCAGAAGCGGCCGCCGGAGGCCCCTCCCCCGCCGTCTATCCTCCCGAATATCGCCTCGGATTCCCTTCTCCGCACGTCCTACCTTCCAGAAAGTGGTCGCTTTTCTGATGAGAGAGTTGTTGCTCTTCTTTTCTTCGATCTCCTGTTGAGTTTGTAGGTGTTCAGAATGGTTTGATCCCTATCCAGCTGAATTCCTGAGACCAGACGAAATCCAGGTCTCCTACTCCTCTGCCATCTTGCTCCGCCCCTGAGACTGGTTCTTTATATGGGGAGTGTGGTTGGCACGTTTATATATTTTTTTCCCACTTTCCTTATTTAAGAATATTTTGGAAAATCCCAAAACCAAAACATGCTTTAAAACCTCAACCCAGAAATGAAGAGCAGTCAGTGGTCCTGCTTGCACCATCTCACTCCCCAGAGGTGACCAGTCTTCAAGTTGGGTGTGTATTTTCTCAGCTCTTTTCTGTGGACTTACAGTCTTCCCACAGCACATGTGTAGAGTTTATTTTTAAACAAATATAGAATCATTTATCTTGGTACCTTTCCATGTCAGCGGTACATATAGATCTACCGGAGTGTTGCAGATGCGCTACACTTAATCCACAGATATGGACATATATATTTCCTTCATCCTTCCTTGACTAATGGACATTTCAGTTGCTTCCTTTTTTTTTTTTTTTTACAATATTATTGACTATATTCCCTATGCTGTACTTTTCGTGACTTATTTATTTTATAACTGGAAGTTTGTACCCCTAAATCCCTTTCACCCACTTCACCCATCCCCCACCCCCATTAAATAAAATTATTATCTTAAACTCTGCTGCAGTGAATACCCTTGTCAATATAGCTTTGCTCACATGACTGGATATTTCTATACAACAGATCCTTAGAAGTAGAATGGCAGGGTCAAACCTGCTTCTGTAATTTAAAGTAAACGCATGAGAGACCATTTTGGACATTATTAAAGAGATTCCAGTGAAATATCTTAGAGCAGCGTAGGTTTAGCTCTTTTTCCTGTGTTTAGGATCATTCGGGCATGGGGACAGTGTGCCCTCTTGGTTGCTCTGGTTGTCATACTCCCCCTGGGGCCTCCTTTACGTTCAAGAGCTCATCTGAGTCCTGTCTTTTCCTGAGCTGCCTGGGGCTTATGTGAATTGTGGTAGATTTGGAGCCAGCTTCCCACGCTGTGCACACCTCACTTCTGAACACATGCTGCCCACCTGCAGACTCAGCTGGAGCTTGGGAGTGGCTGCCCAGCCAGGCTATGACTGATGGTACCCTCAGTGATGTCCATGGCCAAAATCTGAAACATTGTGCCACCACAGTTTGCTAAGAGTGAAAGGGAGATCCCTAAGAATGGCTACTCAAGACATGGATGCTGGAGGCTTACAGCCTTTGACAAAACCTCATTAATTGGTTCATTTCTTTAACAAATTCTTTTTCAGTATCTACTATGAGCCAAGCACCCTGACAGGAGTCAGGGATACGATAAGTCACCAAAAACGCAGATGGCTCCCTACTCATGGCAACAATAGAGCAGTGTACTCTCTTCTTGCCATTTTTGGATTTCCATCTTAGAAACACGGAGAATGAAAGGTGAGTTTGAGAAGGTGTTTTGGAAGTCAGAACAAACCAACCTGAGGTGGAGTGAAGACAAACTCCCCTCGAAAAAAGCAAATGATGTTCCACATGGCAATGGTAAGTCAACAGGGTATTGATAAGGTAAAAAATTAAATCAAACGGTGTTAATCACTTTGCCTTCATCCCCACTTCCTCCCTCACATTCATCTTTGTTTCCCCCACCCCTGCTGAGGGACTCACTTGGGCCACTTTACTCTGGGCACCAGCACCTCTGATGGACCAGGATTGAACCCTGACTTGAGCTCAGCCAATCAGATTCTCTCCTGGGGAGTTGCAATTATAGCATTGAACCCAAGTCAGCCTTTCTTGGCTGGGGAGGGGGGAGGGTTATTTGGGAAGAATTTAAAAGGTGGAAACATGTCACAGCCCATGTGCAAATGGAACAAAGGTGACTCTGCAGAGGAAGAGAGAAGGAAGCAAGGAGAAAGAGAAAAGCAAAGAAGGACACAATGAAGTCCTAGAGAGAGAGAGCTGGAGAGGGGAGTTCCTTTAAAAACAATTTTTTTTTCAATTCAGTTTAATTAACATATGCTGTATTGTTAGTTTCAGAGGTAGAGTTTTGTGATTCATCAGTTGCGTACAACACCAAGTGCTCATTCCATCACGTACCCTCCTTAATGCCTGTCACCCAGTTACCCACCCACCTCCCCTCCAGTGACCCTCAGTTTGTTCCCTATAGTTAAGAGTTTCTCCTTTTATGTTAGAATTCTCTCCTGAGATCAAGAGCACTTCCTATTCTTGCATGCTCTGAATCTTTCCTGGATCATTTGAACAGATCCCTGTTTTTCCTCAGTTGTCTTGAGAAATAGTTGTCATACATCGCTATGTAAGTTTAAGGCATACATCATCATGGTTTGATTTACATATATTGTGAAATGATTACAATGGGTTCAGCTGGCACCCATCTTCTCATATAGATACAATGCGAAGAAAAGAAAGAAAAAAGAATAAAGAAAATGTTTTCTTCTTGTGATGAGAACTCTTAGGGTTTGTGCTTTGAACAACTTCCTATGTATGATTCAGCAGTGTTAGCTATAGTCATGATGTTGAACGCTATATCCCTAGTAGTTTGTCTTATGGAATTTTCTACCTTTTGACCACCTTCCTCCAATTCCTCTCAGCCTCTAGTCACTACAAGTTTGATCTCTTTTTCTATGAGGTTTTTGTTTGCTTAAGATTTCACATATAATTGAGATCATACAGTATTTGTCTTTCTCTGTCTGACTTATTTCACTTAGCATAATGCCTTCGAGGTCCACCCATGTTGTCACAAATTGTAGGGTTTCTTTGGGTTTTTTTAATGGCTGAATAATATTTTATTATAGATATATAGCACAACTTCTTTATCCACTCATTGTCGATGGACACTTAGGTTATTTCCATGTTTTGGCTCTCGTAAATAATGCTGCTATGAACATGGGGTGCAGATATCTTTTTTTGAGTTAGTGTTTTCATTTCCTTCGGGTATATTCTCAGACATGGAATTGCTGGATCGTAGGGTAGTTCTATTTGTAACTTTCTGAGGATCCTCCATACTGTTTTCCAGAGTGACAGTGCCAGTTTATAATTCCCCCAACAGTGCACCAGAGCTTCCTTTTCTCCATGCATTTGTTATCTTGTTTTTCTGATAACAGCCTTACTAACGGGCGTGAGGTGATATCTCATTGTGATTTGGATTTGCATTTTCCTAACCTGTTTTTCCTTGAACAAACCTGATGGCTTTTTCCGTCCTTTTCCTCCCTGTCCCCCTCCGGTTACGACAATGTTTGCTCCTTCCTTTGCCCTGTTGAGGAAAAGGGCATCGGGAAAACTTCTTTTCATTCTGCTCCTAAAGCCTACACAGATACATTCTTGGGAGGTATATTTTGTTTAGCTCTATCTGTCATTTCTCTGATGGCCTGGTTATTTTGGAAACGTGCTGAACTCCATCCTCAGGGATTCCCTAAGGAAGGCTCAGCTTGGAGGATTCATGAATCCATTTGTTCATCAATTAGGGAGCTCTGGAAGCAGACGCTCTGTGAGTGGGGCGCTCTGCACTGTTCCCTGCTGGGGGAAGTTGGGAGCCGTGGTCCACACCCCCTGCAGAAGCTTCCCTAAAAATGTGGTCTCTTCTCGGAAGCCAGTGAAGGCACAACTTGGACATGCCAGTTGAAATCAGAATTATAATTTTAATCCAAGCCTAGAACCTCAAGGTCGGCGAGAAAGTAAGGCAATTCCCAATGAGTTTCTGATCACTGCGTACTGGTGAGGAGTAAGGGACAGCGGTGTCTGGAAAAAACACCTCCTTTCAATGATGAGGAAAAACCAGATGGAAGGAAATAAATTCACATTCTTGCTTCAGTTGCACACACATACGTGTACACATACACTGAAACCAATTTATTGTTGCCTCACTGTGGTGTGCAGCACATGCACATCCATTACAGGGAAAACTGGCTGAACCTGTAGGAAGAGTAGCTTTCGTGGCTGGGTGAGTTAACAGTTCAGTTCAGCATCCCCATGAGAATCTCTGCCAAGATGAATCTCTCCTTTTCCCAGAAGCTTTGAAAGAAATGGAACTTAATAATCTTGACAGAGGAATTTGTCATGAAAGACACATTAAAGGAGAGTGAGTCATCCTCGCTCTCCTCCACAGCCCCCGCTGCCTTGTTCCCGGCCACCCGTCTGTCCATTGCCATCCACGCCGGTTGACTCAAACTCTATCTACTCCCTGTAAGGATACAGCGCAGATGCCTCTCTTCCCTGAGTTCCCATTGCCTTTGTGGGTTTTCTCTCGCAAACTGGCATTTTGCATACAGTGCTGAGCAGCAGGGAATACAGACTGGCATTAGGAGCAAATCTGGTTTCTTTCTTTGTCTTCCGTCCCCCACCCCCCACCCCCCCTTCCTTTAGATAGCCGCCTTCAGCTGTGTATAAATTAAGCACATTCTTGTGCTTTTGCAGGTCACATCTGGGATATTCTGGACATCTCTAGTATAAACTCTGAATTTATGAAACCAGTAATTTGCTGCTCCACTTATAATGCCCGACATTGTCACTGTTTGCTTAGAGTTTTGGTATCTGATGCTCTTAATGTTAAGGTCAGTGTTATTGATACTGAACTCCATGCCCTTGTTTCTTTCCCCATTGCATTTTTTTTTTTGAGGCACACACAGAGAGGGTAACTAATCTTAATATCTTGTGTTCACAATTCTA
Organism: Neomonachus schauinslandi; assembly: GCF_002201575.2. Taxonomy (NCBI): domain Eukaryota; kingdom Metazoa; phylum Chordata; class Mammalia; order Carnivora; family Phocidae; genus Neomonachus; species Neomonachus schauinslandi. The sequence continues at coordinate 28,799,458 of NC_058418.1, read as the reverse complement.
TTTAGCATGAAATCAGTAACTGACATATTAATTATAATAATCTGTTAAATATACTTTACCTACATGTTAATTATGGGAGACCATTCTCATTTATTTCTCTGGGTAGCCTATTAATTCAACCCAGATGGTACAGCTTTGTGAGACGGTAACACTGAGCATTTGCAGAATAAATCATGTTGCCAAGATACAGCAGCAAAAACGTTATCACATCTGAATAAGCTTTAGTATGATATAACCAGGAAAGAAAACTTACCCATTACTCACAGACTGGAGCTTAGTAAAAACATGATCAGTATATCGAATATTTAAAAAAATTGGGGGGGAACATGAAATGTTTTCCTCCCAAAGAGTGGATTCTTTATTTAAGCCCAGTGACACATAAATAATTCCAAAAGGGGGAAATGGAATCCTGACGCAAGGAGTTCATCATAACTTGGGGGGATGGGGAGAAAGGCAGCTGTGCTTTTCTTGGACTTTCTGATGTCAAGGCTGGTGTCATTTGGGGAAGTGCTGAAACACCTCTTCCCTCTTCCTCTATCCCCCTGCCTTCCTGTAATTTCTTCTTGGATGCTAATAGGCAGAACTCTGGGCTCCCTAGTGTTAGGGCTCTCTAGCTTGAGCCAGATTTATGTTGGGGAGGCTGATTCATCTCTGAATGGGGATGATTTCGATGAGGAAGCTTGGAATCGGTCAATGGGATGTCAACATCATCTTCTTTCCGGGGAAGATCTAGATCTATCGTTGGCCAAAGATCCTTTCAGTTCAGCAATGTGGTTTCAAAAGTTCATCAGTGCTCACTCATTATTTGTTTCTGGAAAGAACTGTGCTGGTTCTTGAGAACCAGCAGAGAGCAAGCCTGATACAGGCCCTGCCTTCACAGAACTTATGATGTGGCAGGGGAGCCAGTTAAACAAGCAGTTATATAGAGTGGGATAGGGTCATGCTATCCCACTATGGACTGTGGCTGTGAGAGCACACAGCAATGGCCCCCCAGCTCAGATGTGGGGGAGGCTCAGGAAAGGCCTCCCAGAGTGGCAATGTCATCACTTGCCTCTGAAGGGTGAGCAGCAGGTCATCAAGTGGAGGACTAAGGAGAGAGCCAGGTGGAAGGAACAAATGGGGCATCACATACTCATGGGGTTGAAGGTGCAAGTAGAATGTAAATTGAAGGGGCAGTGGGGGTTGTAAAAGTTTCCAAGAGATGTGACCAGGTAGGTGTGCAGGGGCCAGATGATGAGGGTCCCTGTGAACTGCATGAAAAAGTTCAGCTTTCACCTTATAGACAGTGGGGGCCATGGAAGGGTTTGAGCATGAGGTGACAGAGTCAGACTGACTATGTGATGAATGTCCTTCTAGCTTCATCAGGGGAAACAGTGCAGACTGGAGCTGTCATTGAAGTGAGAGATGGTGGTGTCCTGGACCAGAAGAGAGGCAGGATATTTTTCACCTTCTGACCGTCTGGCCCGGCCTAAGTCTCTTCTCTTTCTCAAAGCCTTCCCTGACATGTCCAGCTTTCACCAAGCTCTTCTTTCCTTGAGCTCTAATGGCAGTATTTTGCCAATTGTTCCATATTTGAAAACAAGTGAAGATTTTGCTTCTCCACTCCCATTAACACAGCTCCAGGTGTATTCATCTCTCCTGCCATGTTAGAAGACGCCAACCTCTCTTGGCTCCTGTCCCTCCTCCACAGACACGTGGCTCCTACAAACTTCTACATTTGACCAACTCATTGCTCATGATGACTTTGGCTACTTTTGCTCCATGTGTATTGTGATATTACATTTCATGATGCTCTTCCATAACTCAATCTAAAAACAGCTGTTCCCTCATTCTCTCTCATGGCTCCCTCTCCTCTATAACATCAGACACAAGTACAGTTGGAGGTTAATTTGATTTGCTTGCTTATCTGTGCTTTTTTTTTTTTTTTTGCCTCTCCCATTGAGCTTGAAGTTCCATCAGGGTGGAGACCATGTCTGTTTTTCCTCATTGTATTCTGAGCATGTAGTGCAGCACCTGGTACATGGGAGTTGGGCAACAACTAAAAATTTCTTGAATGACTGTATTATTTTTCGAAAACTAGAGAATGTTTAACTCTTTAGGGGAGCACTCGGATCTCAGGACATGTTTTGTGTGTATGCTTTAAGCTTAGAGAGAGATGACATCAGGGAAACCCTATGTGGGAATTGTGAGCCAGAATATGGTGGCGGTGTCCAGAAAACAGACTTTTACAGCCATGATTAGAATTTATGTAAATGACTTGGGCACAGAATGGACTTGTCAAGCCCACTGGAGAGAGATTTACCTGAACAGTGGGAACCGCAGGGTAGGGGGGACATTTTGACCATCCAAATAACAGCTCTAAGAAGCAGATGTATTTCAGAAGGATACGATTGTTTTAGAATTGACTTTGAGTTTTAGATCTTGCCCTCTTTTGTTTTCTAAGAAACAACCGGCCTCCTTCCTGTTCTTCCTTCCCACCTACCTACCTTTTTTGGTTCATGCATTCATCCAACAAATGTTTCCTGGGCGTACGCAACACCCTAGGCTCTGGGTCATGCTGGAAAGTGGCTTAGAAGAGAGGGCAGGTAAGCCTTAGGAAACTAAGAGTAAAGTCCACCTCTGCATTGAAGGGCCGGGGGAGAGGCCTCGGCAGAAAGGTTTCCAGCTGAAAGACTGTGTTTATCCAGGTTTGACCCCCCTGGCTTCTCTTTCAAAACAGCTATCGAGAAAGGATTGGGGGCTGACACATCTCCTGAGCCATCTGAAATCACAGCTGAGCCCCACTCGCTGGATTGAACATCAACCAGAATTCCACATCCACTACATGGTTAAGAGGAACTTCTAGCTGGGGAATATAAAATTGTAAATGGCACAGATAACGTCAGTCTGAGTTACTGTTTTCAGAATGACACAGATGTTAGGATAAGGGAAGCATAAATGGAAATTAAAGAGAAACAAATTCAGAACAGATGTCAGGAAGCATTTTTTTCATGCAGAGAATCACAAATGTGTGGAATGGCCTACCAGGCTCGATTGTTAAGGCAAAGACACAGGGGACATTCGTGAACTGATCAGATGGCATCATGGGGGAATTAAACAGTAAAAGAGGAAATGAGCATGCATACTGCGACTGGCTTTTGGCTAATCCTCAACAGTGTCCGTGTTCTTATGTTCCCGGTGCTTCCCTACTTACCTTGGATAAACGCACATAATTTCTTTGCTTTTAGTTTTCACAGATTGCACCAATCTCAAAATAGTTATTTTCACATCATAAAGATGACATTGGCAGAGCGGGAGAGACAGAGAGAGTGAGAGAGTTGAGAGAGCTCCTTTCCTGCAGGAATTTTTTTGGGGGGGAGGAGGGTGTGTGTTGTTCATGAATTGTGCATGGAGATGAATGTTTAAAATGTGTATACCTGTCTAATACCAAAGAGCAGGGTATGATCACCAACCAGCCAGTCCTCTTGTACTATCTGGTGGAGCTGAAGTTCTAATTCTCGCTAAATAAGTACATGATCACCAGGGGGTCCATTGGAGAAGTCCCACAAGGCTTTCTCTGCTTCTGTCCCCTCGCTAATGGCCTCATGGTGCCCAAGTCCTTTTAAAAATATTCTATGTGGGAGAAAGGGGCATTAAGCTAGTTGCTAGCTTCTGATAGCTACTTATTATGAAGAATTTGCACCAAGAATGGGGCAATAGGAAATTTGCAACACATGACTTGTTCTTGTCTTTCTTGTATTGTGCCTTTGGAGACGCTCTAGAGAGACTGTAACCAGGTGCCCCTTTAAAGGAATATCACTTGGGGGATATAGCTTATGATAATAGGGAAGGAAAGAGAGGATAGCAATGACTCTATGCCCCAAGGGAAGGTAGTTGAGGATAAAAAGTAGAGTAAAACCTCATTAATCTGGACCCTGCTAATTTAGAATGTATGAATAATTCAGACCCTCTGGCTGAGCTGAAGTTTACCTTTGTACTAGATATGGAAAAAAGGGTTTGCTAAGCAAATTAATAGTGTAAACAAGATAGAGGGTAGGGAATATATAACCTATTTAAGAGAACAAATTGTTTTCACATACTTAGTAGAACCATCTGCATAGGAAGAATGAATAGGTCAGTTATAAGTAATCCTGGTCTGTTCATTAATCTTGGTCTGTTGGGTATCAATACTTAGCAAAATTTTGTCAGCATTAGAGGGATGAAATTGAGCAAGCAGGGAGTTCTTAAAAGTTCATATTTAAGGCGTTGTATTGATTTACATTGCCTTTTCTTTCATAATTTACTTTTGATTTGTAAGACCTCCTAATGAACCTTCCTTGGATCCTGTCTGTCCCTGTTACCTCTAAGCCTTTATCACTGAGATGACAGAAAGACTAACTTCTAGAGCACGGTCCTGAGTAATGTTGGCACCAGGGCAAATAAGGCAAGCTTTGAAAGTCTGGGTTCTAATCTGGTCTCTGTTAATACTTACCCACTGGATTTTGGCAGGTAACTTATTCTCTCTGGGCTTCAGATTCCATGTGTGTAAAATGGGAAAAGATTAAAGACATCCAAAGACCCTTTCAACTCAGCAACTCCATTGTCATCATTTATCACCCCTCTGAGATAACTTCTCATCCATAAAAAAAATATATATATATAGTCATTCTCATGTTGTGTCAATAATCAAATGATACAGCAAATAAAGTGCAGAGGAGAATATAAGCAATAAGCAAGAAAAGAATAAGTCAGGAGACATGATCATGCCCCTGCTCCTGTCATTTCCTAAGAATAACCCCCTTCACCCTCTCCTTGGGACATCTGACTTTCTTTTCTTCTTCCTCATCCATGGACTTCTTTTTTTTTTTTTTTTCCCCATGGACTTCTTAATAACATTTTCCCACTGGGTACTGTTGGAGTTGCCCTCAGCCCCACCCCCCTGCCCAGTGGACGGAGCCTGCAGAGCTCCGCATCCCACATGCTGGGTGCAGAAGCAGAAGCAGAAGCATCCCCACTGACCCTCTTCTTAAGAGGATCAATGAGCAGTGGATTGGAATATGGAAGAGGAAGTAGATGACTTTCTCTCAACTAAAGATCTTGTTGCCACTCTCCCAGCCACCCTCAAGCACTCTCAGGAGTTGTGCTGACTTTAATCCTCAGGCTGGAGGTGGACATGGAGCAGCCAACTGGCGTAAGTTTGGCGTTAGGTTTCCATTTATGTCCATCTCTCGGACTGCCAGTCACTGATACATAAAGGAAATTAATCAATTAAATATTAATTTTATGTACCATCTCCTTTTAAGTGATTCTCAAATACTGCTTGATCAATGGACATTTAAAACCTTTGCCACCTAAACAAATCATCACCGAGCCCTTTCCAGATATAGACTCAGAAACCAAGGCCATGCTGGTCTTCCTTATCTGTGCATGGCTGGGGAATCTTAGCTCCTTAAAACGTGCTTTTGACACATAAAACTCAGTAGCAGAATAGCTTTAGAGATTTGCTAAAATCATATGTAAATCTCATTGGTATATACTGTGTACAGATTAGGGGCTCTGTAGAAAATGAGAGAAGGCTGGGAGAAAAATGGGGTGGGTGCCATGAGCAGCTTCTGGAGGGTGAGTGTTTTGAATCAGAGCCTACAGTCCTGCTACATCCTCCAGACAGCAGGACCCTGCACTGTGGGCACTGTTAGAGTGACTCTGGTTTGAATTAACTCATCAGGCTTGGAGAGGCTTCTCCAGAATTACCAACTTTGTTTGAGAGAAAGTTTTGGTGAGGCCACTTGACACCCTTGAAGATGAATCCAGGGGCACCTGGGTGGCTCAGTCAGTTGAGCAGCTGCCTTCGGCTCAGGTCATGATACCAGGATCCTGGGATCGGGTCCCTCATCGGGTTCCCTGCTTTGCGGGGAGCCTGCAACTCTCTCTCTCTGCCCCTCCCCCTGCTTGTGCTCTCTCTCTCTCTCTCAAATAAATAAATAAAATTTTTAAAAACACCACCACCACCACCAACAACAACAAAAACAAATCCAAATTGATGCAATGCTCTGTACAATTGCTGTTGTAGCATTTCTGTGTGTCTAACATTTGTCAGCAAGCTTACTTTATTTCTATTTTTTATTGACTGCTTGCCATGAACTCCATCCTGTGAAAAGTGCTGTAAGCTTTGCAGAAAAATACTTAATCCTTCTACCTTTCCAGAAGGGTACCCTCTTCGTGAGGGGCAAGGCACAGAGACCCAACATTGCAAGATGTTACATGGAATTGGTTTGGTAGATAGTGTTTTACATTAATAAGTAAATACATAACAGGAAAGCTAAATTTTGATGTTGTTGTCAGAATGTAGAGATTGAGATGTTTCATTTGAAAACTGAGAGTGCAGACTTCTCTTGAAAAATACCAGATGACTCAGAAACACAGGTCTCATGTTCCCTCATGGCAACAACCAGCTGGACCTGAGTAGGGGCTACATCCTTTATTGAGAAATAATAGTCTCCAGTTCATCACAGCCCCCACTGGCTACACTTGCCTTGCTCAAGTAGGAATTTGTATTTATAACCCTTGGAACAGTTACATAAGACAAACACACAAAAATGCAAGACAGAATATGAATCCATGATCAAATGAATGCTACAGATAAAGACTGTGGGTGGGATGACAAAATGACTAAAGTTACCTGGATGTGACTTGATTCCCTAGACATCCCTATTTGTCACAATTGTTTTGGAAGACCTCTTCAAAAATGACCCATAGGTACAAAATGAAATTTTCAAATACCTTGGAAAAGTAAGCGAGAAAAGAATTAATACTACCCCTTTAATGATGATGCGCTTTGTGGTTTGAATTTCTATATACTTTTGTAAGAGAAGAGGAGTAGCATTACAGCTATGGCTAATTCAGTCATAAGGCTCATGGGAAATGTGTCGCCACAGGAATGACTTCCATCACATGATATGGAAGGAGGGGATGAGGGCTTTGGGGTGATAAAATCGATGTGGACTGGAAGGGTGACTGATGCAATGGTAGCCACTGGACAGACACGTACCTTGATTTCTAATGGTTGGTATGATCCCAAGATCAAGCTGTGAGCAAGAGGTCAAGTTTAAGATGGTCAACAGGGTGACATATAACTGGAAGGACAAGTCAGAAAAGGACTGAGAGAATCGTCAGGTTTGGCAGTTAAGATGACTGTCAAGGTGAACGTGTGTTTTTGGTTTCGTCTTTTTGTCGGCACACTTTCATTATCTTTTCTTCTGGAAATAATAGAATGTCTTTTCCCACTTAATTCATGTAGTTCAGGTGGGTTGACTCTGAACCGCAGAACTAGGGGGAGGCACATAATTCAGACTTGACATATGAGAGTTTTCATGTCCCTTTCTCCAGTTGTTTCAGGATGGGCATGTGACCAAAGTTGGGACAGGAAACGGCAGGCTTGGGAATTTTGCTGTCATTACCAGGAAAGTACAACCCCTCTTTTTGCTGGGGTTATACAGCTGGCAGGATGGCAGGCAGGAATTTCAGGAGGCCATTCTTGTGGAGGCTCTGCCCAAGACTAAAGCCAATAGATGGAAGGAGAGATATGGAGACCTGTTCTTGGGGGCGTGTTCCAGCCATGCCTAAACTACAGAGCTACAGTTCATGTTCCTCTCCTTTGGCGCCACTCCTTTGTCTTAATGTGGTTGGGCATTGCGTTATCTTGCTGGGACAGAGCTTTTTCTCTGATGAATCAAGAAAATGCTTACTCTTCTCTCTAGCTGTTGCACTTTGAAGCTCAATATGTGTGCTTCTGTTTCCCCCTGCTGCACTAACTCCTGGGCTTCTCTGACCTCAGCTCCTTTCTTAGGTTGACTGAGAGTGTCAAATCCCCAATCCTGTAGGGCACTTTTACTCATAAGATGTGTCTCCTCCTTTTTCCTTCTCTTATGGCTATGGGGAAAGGAGCAATAAATTGGGTCACGCGTAATAGGCAAACATTGCCCCTCTCATGGAGATTGAAGTTGTTGATCTGGAAGCCCTTTCTAGCACTTGGGAAGCCCGTGGTCCTTTCTTTGGTACAACAAGTGGAAGGAACAATGGGAAGAGGAGGGGTTCTGGAGCCAGGCAGGGCAGAATCAGAACGCCCTTTCTGCCAGGTGTACCTCTTAGATCTTAGGTAAGTTACTGAACTCTGAATCTCAGTTTCCTAAATCTCTAATGTGAAAATAATAACTACTGCATAGGGTTTTTATAAAGATTAAAGGATTACGGACTCCTGGGTGGCTCAGTCTGTTAAGCGACTGACTCTTGATTTTGGCTCAGGTCATGATCTCAGGGTCATGAGCTTGAGCCCCATGTTGGGCTCCACGCTGGGCTTGGAGCCTGCTTGGGATTCTCTCTCTCCCTCTGCCCACCTGCCCTCCACTTGCACGCTCTCTCTAAAAAAAAAAAAAAAAAAAGAAAGAAAGAAAAGAAAAGAAAGAAAGGATTAAAGGAGATAACCTATATAAAGCCCTTGGCACATAACTAGAGCTCACTAAAGGGTGGCTTGTGATGATTATTTATGGGGGAGGTAATGAGAGGCAGTGCCGTGTTGTGGTTCATAGCACGGCTTATGGAGTGAGACCACCTAGGTCCTCATCCCACCTTTACCTCTTATACAGCATCTTCATGACTCAGTTTCTTTTTTTTTTAAGATTTATTTATTTATTTGATTGAGAAAGAGAGAGCCTGTGAGCACAAGCCGGGGGAGGGGGGGAAGAGGGAAAGGGAGAGAAGCAGACTCCCCACTGAGCAGGGAGCCCCATGCGGGGCTCAGTCCCAGGACCCCGAGATCATGACTTGAGCTGAAGGCAGACGCTTAACTGACTGAGCCACCCAGATGCCCCACATAACTCAGTTTCTTTATTTACAAATGGGAATTACAGCAATAATAAAGTTTTTACCTTGTGAAGTTATTACGTGAAGTAAAAGATTTAACAAATGCAAAGCACCTAGTGTCAGGTACACAACAAGCAGCCAATAGTTTCCAATTTATTGTAAGCATAAGTCTCGTATTTAGTGGCACACCTAATATCTTTAAAAATATGAAGCAGATCGTTTTTATATATTCCTCTTTTCTTTTTTTTTTTAAAGATTTTATTTATTTATTTGAGAGAGAGATAGCGAGAGAGGGAACACAAGCAGGGGGAGTGGGAGAGGGAGGAGCAGGCTTCCCGCCGAGCAGGGAGCCCGATGCGGGGCTCGATCCCAGGACCCTGGGATCATGACCTGAGCTGAAGGCAGATGCTTAACGACTGAGCCACCCAGGTGCCCCAAATTCTTCTTTTTAAGAAAATATTTCTCACTGGCAATATCTACTTTATTTTTTTTTAATTTTATTTATTTATTTGAGAGAGAGAGAGCAAGAGCAAGGAGGAGAGGCAGAGGGACAGGGAGAAGCAGACTCCCCGCTGAGCAGGAAGCCTGATGCGGGGCTCCATCCCAGGACCCTGGGACCATGACCTGAGCCAAAGGCAGACGCTTAATGACTGAGCCACACAGGTGCCCAATATATTCCTCTTTTCTATACAGTGAAATTATTTTCAGTAATAATTACATAATAATTAATGAAATTGCTACAATCATTATTCTTGTATTTGTCCTTTAGCTTTAAAATAAAGAATAGGAATTTTAAAAGAATAAATTTCAATTTCAAAGATATTATTCCAATTCGGTGAGATATTTCACGTGTGAATTAAACTTTGCTTTTACCAAACAAAAGAATTACACCTAGCTGTTTGTACTGTTTCACCGTGTTACACACAAATGAAAACTTCTATTTGTCACAGGGAACAAGAGAAGTCACTCAATTTCCTCATTTTTATATCCCTCATTATATCATTGTTTAGTTTGAATCTACCATGTAAATGTGGGAATGTGTCACACTCTAGGGGTTAGAGACACATGCTACGTTGGAAGCAAGCTAGAGCAATTCGGAAACTTCACGGAATTATTCTCTTGAGACATACCCTGTAGCTGAGTTCCGATGCAGTGGGGGTCCACTGCATAAGCAGGAGTTGGTCTGAATTACCTCGTGTTTAAAATGTAATATTTATGAGACCATAGCCATAAAACTGTGCTAATTTGAAGCTTACATATATATTGTTAACTGATAATGCAACAATTATTTAGAATTTAGATTAAGAAAAGATTTTTTTTTTTTTACTGTGAAACATTGAGGAACAAAGCCCTCTATGGAACACACAAATAAATTGAACTATATCCTATGTTCGTGGATTGAAGGAATTAATATTGTTAAAATGTCTATACTATCCAGAGCCATCTAGAGATTCAGTGCAATCCCTATCAAAAATACAAGGGTAGGCACCTGGGTGGCTCAGTCAGTTGTTCATTGGACTCTTGATTTCAGCTCACGTCATGATCTCAGGGTCATAGGATCGAGCCCCTGGGTCTGGCCCCATGCTGGGCATGGAGCCTGCTTGGGGTTCTTGCTTTTCCTCTCCCTCTGCCCTCTGCCCTTCCTGTCCCCAGCTCTCTGTCTCTCTTTAAAAAAAAAAAGAAAGAAAGAAAAGAAAAGAAAAGAAAAAAATACAAAGGCATTCTTCACAGACATAGGAAAAATAGTTTTAAAATTCATGTGGAATTGCAAGAGACCCCAAATAGCCAAAGCAATGTTGAGCATAAAGAATAAAACTAGAGGCATCATGCTACCTAATTTCAAAATATACCTCAAAGCTATAGTAATAAAAAGAGCATGGTACTGGCTTAAAAGTAGACATATAGACCAATGGAACAGAAAGCCCAGAAATAAATCCACACATGTAGCAGAGGACACATAAGGGAGAAAGGACGACTTCAATAAATGGCATTGGGAAAACCAATTATCCACATACAAAAGAATGAAATTGGACCCTTTTCTCACTACCTATACAAAGATGATCCAAAATATATTAAAGATTTAAATGTAAGACTTGAAACTGTAAAACTACTAGAAGAGAACAGAAGGAAAAAATCTTCTTGACATTGGTCTGGGCAATGGTTTTTTTGATATGACCCCAAAGCACAGGCAACAAAAGCAAAAATCGTCAAATGGGATTATATCAAATTAAAGAGCTTGCACACAGCAAAGGCAACAATCAACAGAATAAAGAGGCAACCTATGAAATGGGAGAAAATAGCTGTAAACCGTACATTTGATAAGGCGTTAATATCCAAAAAATGTAAGGAACTCAAGCAACTCAATAGCAAGAAAACAAAGAACCCCATTAAAAATAGGCAAAAGACCTGAACAGACATTTCTCAAAAGAAGACACAATGAATGGCCAGCAGGTATATAAAAAGGTGCTCGACATCACTCATCATCTGGAAATGCAAATCAAAACCACAGTGATATATCACTTCCTACCTGTTAAAATGGCTATTATCAAAAAGACAAAAGATAGTAAGTATTGGTGAGAATATAGAAAACGGACTTAGGTACAGTGTTGGTGGGAATGTAAATTAATGCAGCCACTATGAAAGACAGTATAGAGGTTCCCTAAAATTAAAAATAGAATTACCATATGATCCAATAATCCCACTTCTGGGTATATGTCCAAAGGAAATAAAAACAGGATAGTGAAGAGATATCTTCAGTCCCATGTTCTAGTGTAACATTATTCATGATGACCAAGAGGCTGAAACAACATAAATGTCCATCAGTGGGTGAATGGATAAAAAGAGGGTGGTATATACATGCAATGGAATATTATTGAGCTTTTAAAAAGAAGGGAAATCTACCATTTCTGACAACATGGATGGATCTGGGGGACATTATGCTAAGTGAAATAAGCCAGGCATAAAAAGTCAAGAACTGTAGATCTCATTTATATGTGGGATTTTTAAGAAGTTGAACTCACAGAAGCACAGAGTAGAATGGTGGTTACCAGGGGCTAGTGAGGGAGATAGGAGGGAAATGGAGAAATATATTTGTCAAAGGCTACAAAGTTACAGTTATGTAGGATAAATAAATCTATAAAACTAATGTAGCCTTGATGGCTATAGTTAATAATATGTACTAAATACTGGAAATCTACTAAGAGAGTAGATTTCAGGTGCTCTCACTATACAAGAAAGTGGTAACTGTGTGAGGAGATGATATGTTAATTTGCTCGACTCAGTAATCAATCCACTATGTATCAAATCTTCATATCAAATCATGATCTTATATACCTTCAATATATAAACTTTTTATTTATAAAAGGAATGAAGTCTTCATTCATGCTACAATATGGATGAACCTTGGAAACACTTTGCTAAGAAAAAAGGCAGACACAAAAGGCCATATATTCTATGTTTCTGCTTACATGAAATGTCCAGAATTGTCAAATCTATGGGGAGAGAAAGCGAGATTAGTAGTTGCCTTGGGTTGGGGGGACTGGAAGAGCCATAGCCAAAGAGTACAGGGTTTCTTTGGGGAATGATGAAAATGTTCTAAAATTTATTGTAGTAATAGTTGCACAACTCCATGAATATAGTAAAAGCCATTGAATTGTGCACTTTAAGTGAGTAAATTGTATGGTATGTGAATTATATCTCAATAAAGCTGTTACCAAAAAAAAAAAAAAAAAAGATTTTCAGACAGGAATATTTATTATGACCCAGACTTGCCGGTGCATGGTGACAGTGGAAAGAAAATAAAGTTTTAGTCAGTTTTATTATTGTTTCCAAAATCTCTGCAATGAAAAATAAATAAATAAATTAATTAATTAAAAAAGAATCTCTACAATGAGTCTTGTATCTCGCTAGTGCCTGGTCTGTAGTAGGTCCCTAATAAATATTTGTTGACTTAATTAATAAAAGATAGCAAGCACCTTGATCAGGGGAAGTACCTGCCTCTAGGAGGGGCACCTAACCTAACCTCAGAGGGTAAAGAAAGCTTCCCCAGACAGCGACATTGACGATGAGCTTCGAATGATATGTAAGAGGTTGTTAGGCAGGAGAGGAAGAGTGCTTTGACAGGACGCACAACGTGTGCAAAGGCCTGGAGGCAAAAGCAAGAGGATTATAAATTGGCCGGAAAGATGGGATGGTGGAGGGAGAAGGATGAAGGTGGGGAGGGAAGATGAGAGAAGGAGAGGAAGACGAAGGATAAGAGGAGAAGGCCACAGTGGTAGAGGCCGCATCAAAATGTGCTTTGTGGAAGACATGTTACAAATTTTTGATATTATCCTTAGGGAATTCAGAACAAGCTTTAGGTATCACAGGGATTGCTGCAGGGTGGGAGGTCAGATTTCTTCTGGGAAGAGTCATTTGCCTGCAAGGCAGAAGATCAGTTAAAGAGAGAAGAGCAGGTAATTTGGTAAATGGGCTTAAGAGGCTGTTGGAGTCACCCAAACAAAGGATAATTGGTGACCTAGGGAAGTGTAATGGCAGGGATCTGACCATGAGGAGGTGGCTTGAGAGATAATTAGGAAATAGAGTTGACGTGGAGTGAGGGACAGTAGGAAGCAACAATGGCTTCCAGCCATGTTTGTACTCCAGCAATGGGTGAACCATGGTGCATGGATTGATAAGGAGGTGTTCATTCATGGTGAGTTTTAGATATCTGTGAGATATCTTCATGGAAGTATCTAGAAGGGTTAGGTGTGCACATCTGAGGCTGAGGAGAGTGACCTAGAGAGTCAGATTTGGGAGTTACCAGACACACTCAGATGGCAGGAGAGCACATGGAACTGAGCAGGACTATGTAGACAGTGAAGGGAAGAGGAACAAGACAGAACCTTACAGAAACAAAGCCTTGTTGGCATGGGAATATTGCTCTGGGAGGAATGGCAACACTGAAGGCAAATTTCTTCTCATTTTTTTTCTAAGAGCAGCCATCCCTAGTATGAATGAGTGCTTGGGATTCTTTTTACAAGTGTAACTTTCAGTCACTACCCTGTCTTGGGCGGGTGAGGAGTCTCTTCTGGAAGACTTACTGTATTTATGGAAGCATAAGGTAAGCAAACAAGACAGGATCTAGAGCAGGATATCATCTGGCCTGGCGGAAACTGCCTGTCCCAAAGAACTCATAGCAGAGAAGGAGGCAGGGGTTTGGCACAGGGGCCATTGTGCTTCCTGGAAAATAGTCATACTCTAGAAAACCTCATAGACACAACTCCCTTTGAGGTGCAACATTATTAGAACCTGCCAGCTAGACTGGGATAATCCAACACAAGATCCCTAAGCCAGCACAGACTCACCATGAGGCAAGACCACCTAGGTCTTGGTGCTCTGCTCACATGTGTGTCCTGCACAATCTGGCTGCAAGATAGGTATGTGACTGTGCAGGACTGGTATTCAAGAGTGACACTGTTTCCATGTGTCAAGGTTATTGATGCTTATCCATATAAGCCCCTGGTTTTCATGGACAACTAAATAGAAGACTTTAGAAGAGGTACTGAACTCCCTACTAATATAAGCAGATGACTGATTAAATCATTGGCTAAAGGGAAGAGATTACTGTTACTGTGTTTGACCCTCAAGCAGGTAAAAAGGTCACTGAACATGAAGACCCTCATGAAGATGTTTTTCAAGATCACTACCCTATATACTCTCCCTCCCCCTACAACTCTCCTTTCCCCTACTCTGAAATGGCAATCTGGGGAAATTTTTACTTGGCCAGTATAGAAAACACTTGCGAATTGCCGGAAATACGTGGCAAACTCTCTTTTGTCTTTAAATGAATCGGATGGCATTTTAGAGTAGTGTTTTCCCCTCTTAGTATGTGATCTTTGAAAATTTTCTAAGTATCATTAGGCTGTGTAGGTCTCTATGTAATCTATGTTTCTATGTACTGTATAGAAGCATAAAATGGTGGTTGGAAAGAGGTGTCCAAGAGATGTGTTGTGCAGTTTCAATTAGGGTTCCTTCTCCTTTTAAAAAACCTCCTTAATCAATTGAAAAGAACTTTCAGGATGGCACAGTTGGTTAAGCATAGGACTCTTGGTATTGGCTTGGATGGTGATCTCAGTGTTGTGAGATTGAGCTCTGTGTCAAACCCTGCATTGAGCCCCAAGTTAAGCCCTACGTGGAGCCCTGCATCAGGCTCCACGCTTAGCTCGGAGTCTGCTTAAGACTCCCTCTCCCTTTGCCCCTCCCCCTGCTCTCCCTCTCTTATTCTCTCCCTCTCTCTAAAATAAATAGTCTTTTTAAAAAAAAAAAAAAAACAGAAATGGGTGCCTGGGTGGCTCAGTCGGTTAAGCGTCTGCCTTCGGCTCAGGTCATGATCCCAGGGTCCTGGGATCAAGTCCCGCATCGGGCTCCCTGCTCTGTGGGGAGCCTGCTTCTCCCTCTCCTCCCCACTTGTGCTCTCTCTCTCACTATCTCTGTCTCTCTCTCTCAAATAAATAAAACCTAAAAAAAACCCCAAACAAACAAACAAAAAAACCCCAGAACTTTCAAATCTGACTTTTCCCCATTTCTCCATGTAACAAAACATGGTCATGTGATTCTGAATGCAATATGGGATGGTCTGATGGTAAATGGATTTAGTTAGGAACACACAGAAAGCAATGTTAATTCATATTTATTTGTTGATAAACTCAGGGATCACTATTTATAGTAATTTTTAAAAAGTTGTAAGATGTTTTCTTTGATTTAGGGAAAATAATTAGGAGTAATGCAATAGTTAAATTTAACAAATTTCCTTCTTTCCTTTGGGTGCCTGTCATTTGAACACTCTCATTTATTTCTATTAAAAATTTTAAAAGTGTTCCTTAATTGCCTTTGTCAGTAGTTATTATATTCAAGATTTCTATTAGTTTTTAAATGTCCCATTTTATTTCCTTCATTTTTCTCATTAAAGAGACTGGTTAGAAAAATGAATTCAATTCAGTAGCCAACAATTGCCCATCCACTGTAGATTCTGCTAATAAATTGTATGTTGGTTCTTGTAGCACCCTTGAGACCACAGTAAGGATATTGAAAAACGAAGTTTGACTGAAAAAAAAAATAATCTTCCATTGTGGTTTTTTTAGAGCAGATTGAAGACCTTAAAGAGCATTTTTAAAAATATGGTGATGTGATATAATTAATGTGGTAAACTTAGGTTAACTTTGTTTATTTATATATTTAGGCCCTGTCTGCCTTGGTTGGCAGCCATTTGAAGCAATTTAAAAGGATATAAGAAATAAAATAAAATAGAAAAAAATTCAGGGCCTTGAAATATAGGTAGACTAGAGTGTAAAAACTGGGGGAAATTAAAATGAATAAGCCATATTAACATAATATGGTTATCAAAAGTGAGCTGGGTCAAGGAATTAGTTTTTCCCATCCAACAGTTTTCTTCCACAGGACTTTTGTTGAGTATTTGCACAGCAAGAGAACCCAAGGACTGGGCTGGAAAAGGAAAGTGAAATCACCTAGTCTCTGTGCTTGGGAGTAATAATTCTGCTAAAGACAGGGGCCAGCAGTGACAACAGTCTCCTACCCCCAAGACAATTGAAATCAGAGGTAGCCTAAAAGTAGCTTAGTTATAACCCAAACACCACTCATCATAATTCCTGATTGAATCAAGGTAAGGAGACTCTCAACCAATTTCTCTGACATTGGAAAGTGAATATCAATTTACAGTCTCTAAATTCTTTAACACAAGTGTCTAGCATGCAATAAAAATGTGACACAGGAGAAAGAGCAAGAGACTGCAATCCATAATCAAGAGAAAAAATAGCCAGTAGAAACAGACACACTCACACACCTGTCATACATTGCTGGTAGGGATGTAAAATGGTGCAAATCTGGAAAACATTTTGATACATTCCTGTATAGTTAAATATACACTTACCAAAAGACCTAGCAATTCCACTCTCAGGTATTTATCCAAAAGAGAAGAAACATGTATCCAGGAGAGATCACAAATTTTCATAGCAGCAAGACCTAGAAATGTTCAACAGGTGTCAGGATAAATAAGTTCCTCAGGCTAGAGGAACTATTTCCAGTTGAAAAGAAAGAACTTCAAGAAGGAACAAAGAGCTCTTGAAAAGATGCATATATGAGTACATGTAAAAGATTATTGATTGCTTAAAGCAGCATAAACTGTATCTTATGGTGTTTATGTCATATAAAGTTAAATATAAAATCACAATAACCAAAAGGGTAGGGGGTAAATCAATTATAATGCTATAATTTTAAGGTGAAAAAATAGGTGTTGTGCTTCCTGGAAACCAAAGCAAAAAGTGAAATATTACTATTTCCAAAATCAATGTGTCCATATAAAAATCTATTCTTACTCCTCAGGAGAAATAAAGCTTTTTTTTGTGAGGGCTAAAAATAAAATTTTGATTTGCTATTTTTGGAGAGGACACTGAATATAGTGTAAGATATACTAAAAAACCTCTCTATAATAAATGAACTAATGGGTTTGTTTAGCATTTTCCTAAAGCATCTCACAATATTAGCCAAAGGCTGGGTGAAGGCTATTCTATTGGTGAGAGGTACAATGTGATTTATCACTCAACTTGAAATTGTTATCTGATTGGTCAGAAGGCCATTTCTCCTAACCTTCATCTCACATTAATATCTTGAAATGACATTCACGAACATATTTGGAACTTACTTAAGTCCGGACATATCAATAATTGCCTTAAATATAAATGATCTAAGTATACTGATTAAAAAGCAGAGATTGGAAGAGTAGCTTAAAAAACACCATCCAACAGATGCTGTCTATAGGAAATTCATTTCAAATACTTAATGCTAGTAAAAATTTGAAAGAACAAAACCCTGCAAAACATATATTTTGCTCAAGTCAATAAAACTTATCCAATACATTTGTAATTTGGTAAATTGCTTATTAAAGGCTAAAATCCAAAACAAAAATAAAATGAAAGCAACATAAGCACTGGCTAGCATTGAAATTACCATTCTTATCTCAGCAACTTGTAGGTAGCATGTATTTACTAAGTGAATATTTTGGATCAAATTGTGATCTTTTTCAGTGTATTCAATTCACATCAGCTCTGCAATTGCCCCAATTCAGCTTTAAAGATAGAGATTTGAAAATGTTGCATTTTGAACAGAAAGCTAACACTTTTATTCCCAGGAACATGGTTATTGACCAAACAAGACTTGAATAATCTAGACAAAGAGATTATATTTGAATTACAGAAGAGAAAAAATAAAAGTTAACCAGAGCTTAGGTCTACTGGTATGTACTGAAATATTTTTTTTTTTTAAATCACTGCTCTACTACAGAAAAAAAAAATGTTTGCATCAACAACTTTTAATGTTTTTACTCCCTTTTGATAGTGAAAAGAATTTTTTAAGGCATTATATTTCCCCTCCCTCTTCCAGGAATTTTTGAGCAATACAAGTATGTGTATCACTAAGATAAAGTCAGGGAATATTTTATCGATGTGTTAGTTATAGAAATAGAAGTTTGCATAATCAAGAAGTTTGCATAATCTTAATACTAAAAACTGATAAAATAGCACAAAATAAGGAAATAAATCTCAGTTTGGAATATAGAAACTATAATCCTGAATAATGTATTAGCAAATATAGTGTCTCAGGCTCAAATCAGGGGAAAAGAAAATCCCTTAGCATGAATTGCTATGTCTGTATATCACTTACGGCTCCACACAGGTTGATGAAAAGAAGTCCTACAAGTTGGAGTTGTCAAAACATTTTATTTCATTTAAAAAACAACAACATTTTGGTGTTAGATATTCTGAGTAATGGAATATAATCCTGTCTGCTTACAGCTTTTCTGGTTTTATACTGCTACAGTAAATTATTAGTAACTTTATGATGGGATTCTTGATTTACTTTTTAAAAAGACATTAGCTCTATTATTTATTAATTCTAACAGATTTCTTCTATAAACACTCCATAAATATTAACATATCTGATGGATTGAAAAGATCTGATGAAAGTAAAAGAAAAAACAACATTATGCCTGATGTATGGTGACGATTTGACAACGTTCTCCTTTTATGTTGTTTGTTCTTTATTGTTTTTGATAGCAAAAGGTGCAATTAATTAACAGCTCTTGTCAGTGGAAGAAAAAGCTATCGTAGTGAAGTGTAGTGAGTTTTAGATTCTTCTACAAGGAGTAAATACATCATTATTTCTAGAAGTTTATGGTTTATTTGAAGTTTTCCTGGATTCAAATTTTACTAAAAAACTTTAATTTGTGCCTAGAAATTATTTTCAACAGAATCAAAGTTTTTATTATTAAACTGGAGAAATAACCAGTGTCACATTGTCACACTTACCCTTTTACAAGGTCTTTTGAAAATGAGATAGACCTAGGGCTTCTGTCTTCAAGAAGACTTCCACAATATACAGATATTAATTAAGTGCTTAAGTGCTCTTTGTGATGGTGGGCTGTGTGGGTGTGTGTGAGAGAGAGAGAGAGAGAGACTCAGACAAATGGACAGACAGAATGAGGAAGAGGCTGGAAAAGTAGAGTAATAGCATAGAATAATGGATGTAGAAACCCATGTGGCAGGTAATGCTAGTTTTAATGTCTTTTAGTAACATATCTTCTTTCTATATTTTGTTCAGAAATTTAAAGATTAAAAAAAGGCTATTAACTAGTTAAAATTCTAGACCGTGGTGACTTCCCCTTCCAGAGTCCCTCCCTGCCCCACCCGCCATTTCAATATGCAAATGGAAAAGATGACTAACAAGAAGCCCATCAGTGTTTTTCCTATGGACAAGAAGTATGTGGGTAATGAGTGTATATGTACTATTTTAAGGTATCATGGACATTTCTTCGGTGTCAGTTGTGTGTCTGGCACTGTGCTAAGAGGCTTCCATATAATGTTTCCCTATCATTATTGCAAACCTGTGAAGTAGGTGCTATTATTATCTCTTTTTTTTATACATGAGAGCATAAAAGTCTAGAAACAGATCACTAATAAAACTGAATTGTCCATTGAGAAAGTTATTCTCTTTTAAATTGTTTCATTCCTTGCGATTTCAACAAAGAAGTCTCAGGAGTTAGTATGTTTTTAACACCTCTGTAACATTTGCTAATCAGTTTCTCTCCCAAGCTTTCTCTTTCTCACCCTCAACAAAGATAAAGCCCAGGTTCAGAGCCCCTGGAAAGCAATAGTTTGTAACTAGATTGTAACAACATTGTTTTGTTTTAATTCTATTTTTAATATATAGTTTCTATTTTGGGTTAGGGATACTAGTATTCCATATTTACTAGCAGCCCAAATTGCCTTTTGAAATTAATTTATGTAGAAAAATATTGAATCATTTAAAGATACTGAGTACATAATGGCAATATTCATGAAGGTGGTAAGTAAAAGACAAGTTTGGGAAATAGTGTAGAATGCACTGCTTGCATTCATTGACAGAAGTTTGTGCATACTTTAAAATCCATTTGCATCTGAGCACACATTTTCTGGAGATTTTTAAATGATGTTTGTAGCCCTGGGCTCTGCAGTAATTGATGGTTCTAAAATTTAGTATCTTTGAATATGTAGACCTAAGTTGACCAAACCAACACGCATACAATGCACATTTGTGATTTTTTACTTTAGGAAGAAAGAGAAATATAAATGAAAATGAAAGAGAAAAGTTTAAAACTTTAGATATCTTTGGTTAGGGCAAGACAGTTCTGAACTTCCATTTTTTTAATAACAAATATTTATTGATCATTTTTGTATGTCAATCATTTTGCTAAATGTCTTAAATATGTTATTACACTTAATTCCTGCAACAATCTCACAGTATAAGACCATGGTTGTCTTGGTTTTAAGAAAACATAGTAGATTAAGAAACTTGATCAATGTACCGAATGTCAAGTTTGGAGTCTTAGGTAATACCTAACATTCACAATGGCAACATTTCCTCTCACTGACTACCCACTATTCCCTGGCCACTGTGCTAGGCATTCTGTCCCCAATTTCTTAACAACTATACAAAGGTAAGAGTTAACCCAGTAATGGATGAAGGAAGTAGCTCAGAGACGTTAAACAACTGATCCACAATCATATGGTTTATAAGTGGCAGAGCTGAGATTTGATTCTAGCTTCCCTGGTTGTATATGGTTTTTACTTCATACCCTTCTCTGTTCCATCCCCCCTCCCTCTTTTAATTTCTAAGAAAATTAAGAGAAAGAAAAAGAAATCTAATCTTTTATATTTACCCTCATATTAAACATTTTTGATGCTCTTCATTTCTTCGAATAGATCTGAATTTCTATGTGGATCAAGTCCATTAGACTGAAGAATTTCCTTTAGTTATTGTAATACAGATGGTTGCTGACAAACCGCCTCAATTTTTGCTTATCCAACAATGCCTTTATTTTTTCCCAGTTTTTAAAAAATGTATTTTGCTGGATATAAAATTCTGATTTGACAGCATTTTCTTTCATAACTGAAATGATATTATCTTATTATCTCTTATTTTTCTTTTTTATAAGAAGTTGGCTAATGTTGATATCATTATTTCTTTCCATGTAATGTGTTGGTTTTCTCCAGCTGCTTGGGAGTTTCAGTTTTTATTTTTCATTTTCAGGAGCTTAAGAATGATGTGCCTAGTTGCAGTTTCCCTGAATTTATCCTGTGTAAGTTTTGTCAAGCTTCTTAGATCTGTTTTTCACTAAATTTGGGAAATTTTACACCTTTATTTTTTTAGTTTTTATTTTAATTTCAGATAGTTGACATATAGTGTTATATTGGTTTCAGGTGTACAATATAGTAATTCAACAGTTCTATACATCACCTGGTGCTCATCACTACAAGTGCCCTCCTTAATCCCCTATTTACCCCATTTCCTCTCCTACCACCCCTCTGGTAACCATCAGTTTGTTCTCTGTAGTTAAGAGTCTGTTTCTTGATTTCTCTCTCTCCCTCTCTTTTTCCCTTTGCTCATTCATTTTGTTTCTCAATTTCCACATATGAATGAAATCATATGGTATTTGTCTTTCTCTGACTGACTTATTTCACTCAGCATTATATTCTTTGGCTCCATCCATGTTGCAAGTGGCAAGATTTCACTTTTTTATGGCTGAATAATATTCCGCTGTATATATATATATACCAGATCTTCTTTATCCATTCATCTATCTATGGACACTTGGACTGCTTCCATGTCTTGGCTATTATAAATAATGCTGCTATAAAGGTAGGGGTGCATGTATCCCTTTGAAATAGTGTTCTTGTATTCTTTAAATAAATGCTCAGTAGTGTGATTGCTGCATCATAGGGCAGTTATATTTTTAACTTTTTGAGGAAACTCCATACTGTTTTCTACAGTGGCTACACCAGTTTGCATTCCCACCAACAGTGCACGAGTGCTCCTTTTTCTCCACAGCCTTGCCAACACTTGTTGTTTCTTGTGTTTTTGATTTAGGCATTCTGAGAGGTGTAAGGTGATATCTCATTGTGGTTTTGATTTGAATTTTTCTGATGATAAGTGATGTTGAGCATCTTTTCATGTGTCTGTTGACCATCTGGATGTCTTCTTTGGAGAAATGTCTGTTTATGTCTTCTGCCCATTTTTAATTGGATTATTTGGTTTGGGGATGTTCTTTATATATTTTGGATACTAACCCTTCATTGGATATGTCATTTGCAAAAATCTTCTCCCATTCCATAGGTTATCATTTAGTTTTGTTGATTATTTCCTTTGCTGTGCAGAAGCTTTTTATGTTGAGGCAGTCCTAATAGTTTATTTTTGCTTCTGCTTCCCTTGCCTCAGGAGACCTATTTAGAAAAAAAGTTGCTATGGCTGACAAGTTACTGCCTGTATGCTCTTCTAGGATTTTTATGGCTTCAGGTCTCACATTTAGGTCTCTAATCCATTTTGAATTTATTTTTGTGGATGGCATAAGAAAGTAGTCCAATTTCATTCTTTTGCATGTGACTGTCCAGTTTTCCCAACACCATTTGTTGACACCATTGTTTAAAAAAAAAAACAAAACTTTTTCATAGCTCCATCCATGTTGCTGCAAGTGGTAAGATTTCATTCTTTTTTATGGCTGAATAATATTCCATTGTATATATATATATATATATATATATACACACACACAACATCTTCTCAATCTCTCCCATCTTTCTGCTACTGCAATCACACGTGTCCCATTACTGCCACTCAAGTCACTGAGGCTCTCTAATTTTTTCAATTTTAAAAATGTGATCTTATGGGATAATTGTGATTGCTTTGTTTTAAAGGTCAGTGACTATTTTTATTCCCTTTCTATTGTCCAGCTCATCCAGTGAATTTTCCATTTCAGATATTGTATTTTTCAGTTATAGAATTTCCATTTAGTTCTTTTTATAGCTGCTGTTTTCCCTTGAGATTTACTATTTACTCAGTAAGACCATATTCATTTAAGTCTTTGAGTTTATTTATAACTGCCTTAAAGTCCTTGACTATTATTCCAACATCTGTGTCATCTCAGTGCCTATTCCTATTGATGGGTTTTGTCTTGATCATAGGTCACATTTTCCTGTTTCTTCACATGTCTAATAATCTTTTATTGTATGCTGAACATGGTAGATAATATATTTCAAGGAATCTGAATTATGATGTCTTCCTTTAAAGAATGTTGCGGTTTTTTCCTGGCAATTAACTTATGTGTGATCTTGAGTATGTCCATTCCACCTGAGTACATCTCAATGGCACAGTTACTGTTTTCTGCTAGGTCTTGTGGAATCTTAGCCTGTTCAGTCCAGCTTTTAAACAAGTACACATGGAGCTTCTCTATACAAACTTCTGGAGATGATTTCTCTGTAAAGCAGCTTCCTCTTCAGAGCCCCGTCCTGCAAGTTCCAGCTGCTTTATTGATCTTAAAGTCTAGACTCTATCTCCTTAGCTTAGCAGGAGCATCCTGTTTTGCTTAGTCTTCACCTTCCTGTGTCACAGTCAGGAAACTGTCCCCATACAGAGAGTGTAGTAAACACAGGGCTCACTTCATATATATCTCTTCTTTCTCACATTCCTCTGCTTCATTTTGCCTAATGTTTGAAACCAGTTGTCTTATATATTTTATTCAGTTTTATAGCAATTTATGATAGTGCTAGCTACTCTTTCCTTTTTTCTCCTTCTCCTTCGCTTCTGCTATTTCTCTCCTGCCCCTCTTGGTTTCCTCTCCTATTCAAAAAGGGTGATGTTACTATAGACATTATGTTTCCCATGTTTTTCTACTTTTTAAGACATGTCATGGTCCCATTTCTATCTGTCATGTCTCTATCAAATACATTCCTGTTAGTATGATTTATTTAACATTAATCAAATCTAAAACTAAGTTATAAGGGCCAATCACTGTGCTGAATGGTGGAGATACTAAGATAAGCCACAGCCTCTGTCTTCAAAGATTTCATGGTATAATGGACATGAGGCAAAGAATTAATTAAAATAGGGTAAGATAATTGCTATCACAGAAGCAGACAAAATATGTAATGGGAGAAACTAACTGTTGTGGGAATGGAATCAGGGACCTCTTCACAGACAAGGGAGCATTGGAGACAGTCTTGAAGCAGTAGGAGGAAGTGAACAAGAGCTAGGGAAAGCATCCCATGCAGAGAATAGCATGTGCAAAAGTGTGGCAGCATAAGGAAACATGGTGTGATTGAGCAGCCACATCGGTCCCTGGATCTTAGGCCTTGTGAGGAAGATGGCAGGTCATTAGATTGAAAAACAGACTCAGTCTCATCTTAGAGAACCTTTATACAAAGCCTTCAGTACAATCATATAAATATGAAGACTCCTCTCCTTTTGCCCTAATGGCATACCATTAGATTAACTAGGTTTTCTTTCTACATTCCATGCTGGCTTCTTAAAAAAATCTGTTGGTCTTACCTTAGTATTAACACTTGTCACATGCAAATTGGATATCCATGTGGGAAAAAAATGTATTTTGACCTTTACCTCACACCATACAAAATAATTAATTCCACATACATGGTGGTGAGGTCTGAGAGGCTACACAATAACAATTTTAGAAGAAAACTGGAGAGAATATCTATGACCTTGGAGCAGGCAAAGATTTTTTAAATAGGACACAAAAATCACTAGTCATAAAGGAAAAGCAATTGATAAATTGGAGTACATTAAGACTGAGAACTTCCACCCCTCAAAAGACACAATAACGTGAGAGGGCAAAACATCTTGTATAGCCACAAAAGACCCTTTTCCAAAAACATACCAAAAACTCCTACAAATCAATATGGAAGAGAAAGAGATAACCTAATAGAAAAATGAGCAAAACACTTGAACAGATAATTCACAAAAGAGGGTGTCAAATTACCAACAAGCATATGAGAGAGTAGTACATTTCACTAAAGCATCTAGTATATGAGGATTAGAACTACAATGCAATGCCACTTACACACTGGCCAGAATAGTGAAAATGGAAAAGACAAAAAATACCAAGAGCTGGTAAAGACATGGAGAAACTGGAACACTGTGAGTGAGAGTGCAGATTGATGTGCCCACTTTGCAAAAGTCTTCAGCAATATGTACTAAAGCCAAACTAGCTTATATCCCACAACATGGCGATTCTACACCTGGGTGTGGATTCAAGAGAAACTCATACACGTCATCACCAAAGATATGTACTAACATATGTATAAGAGCATAATTTGTAATAGCCGTAAAGTGGAAACTACTCAAATGCCCATCAGCGGCAGCATAGACACATAAATGGTGGTATGGCCATGCAATGGAATACTGTGCATTGGGTATGAATACTATACGACCATATGCAACAGTATGAATGAAGCTCACATGCACGACGGTTAAAAGAAGGCACCACAGAAAAGTGAAAACTGCATGATCCATTTCCAAAAGTACAAAACAGGCAAAACTCATCTATGCTGTTGTAGTAAAGATAGTCCACCCTTGGGTGAGTGACTAGAAAGAAGCATAAGGGCTTCTGTGATGTTGGTAATAGCCTATTTTTTTAAATGTAGGTTGCTGCTTTTTTTTTTAAGATTTATTTACTTATTTATTTATTTAGTTATTTGAGAGAGAGAGCACGAGCAGGGGGAGGAGCAGAGGGAGGGGAAAAAATCTCAGACTCCATGCTGAGTGCAGAGCCCCACATGGGGCTCGATTCCATGACCCTGAGACCATGACCTGAGCCAGAACCAAGAGTCAGATGCTTAATAAGCGACCCAGGTGCCCCTTAATGTGGGTGCTGGTTACACAGGTGCATTTAGTTTGTGATAATTTATTAAGCTGTATATTTATGATTTGGATAAATATGTATATATATCATATCTGTATATCTATACCTTTATATCTACTTCTATCTATATCTTTATTACACTTAATACTTTTAGTTGGTTGGTGGCAGAGCTGACAAAGATTCGTCCCTTTGTTACTGTCAGTAGAATCGAGCCGAATGAGAATTTTGCGGTTATAATTGCTCTTCTATCTTGAGTGATTGATCCAGTTTACATTTTCTACAGCCCCTGTAAGTGCCATTTTAAGGACCAGAGTGGCTTGCAGTGGGTTTGGCATCTGTCCCAGCTTCTCTCTTCAAGTGGAAGGTGTAATCTGAATTGCTAGCAAACACACCTCAGAAGCCAGATTGTTCTTTGGCTAAGACCAATGAGCTTTAGAGCTGCTCAGCTCTGTGCAGGGCTTACTGGATACACACAGATTTAGACGGGTGCCATGGGAGGCGGGCCTGGTTCACACTCATTCTCTTAATGCTTTTCACTCTATATGGGTCCAAAACTCTCCTCAAGAACCCCGGAAAACAGCTCTGGCTGCTGGCCCTCCGGTAGTTTTTGTAAACTCTGGAGTCCTGGTGTTTTTCTTCTGCATCTGCCACGATTAAGTCATGTGGCTTCATAGTTACTTCACTTCTTTGGGGCTTTGTTTTGTCATCTCTTAAGGCACAATTCATAGGCTTCCTCCTCTACCAAGGCCTCCCTTAATAGCCACCCAGCTGTATCCTCTTTCAGTGTGCTCCCATTTTACTTTGCATGAATATCCATTTCAGTTCTCATTCTTTTTATATGGAAATTGTTATCTGGACATCTAGGTTGCCCTAAGTGTTTGGAGGGCTGGACTAGAATCTTTTTGGTTTATGTCCTGATAACCTTGGTCTTTACTTCAATAAGTTGTTGTTGAAAACATGAATTTCATGCAGATTAATTTATATGATTATTTGATCAATGTCTGTCTCTCCAACTAGACTATAAGCTCCCTGAGGGCAGGGACTGTATTCTTGTGTCTAAATCGTGCTTAGCACATAGTAGGTACTCAATAAATATTTGTTGGATAAATGAGTGCATCTAAAATGAAGAGGGTAGTTAGATCAGATCATCTTTGTCGTCTGTGCCAGTTTTGGAATTTTCTAATGAATCAGATGTACTGGATTTAGTTTCTTTAAAAAATAACCACATGTTTATATGTGTGTGTATATATATATATATATACATATATATGTATATATATGTATGTCTGTGTATACAGATGTGCATATACATAAGGATACATACATATGCATAGTAATACATATATGCATAGTAATATGTATATGCATAGTAATACATATATATGTGTCAGCTCAAACCAATGCATATTTAAATCAGTTTATAGGGACATCATATAGGACATTATATATTATTTGTGTGATTATCTGTTTAATTCTTTCCTTTCATTTGACTGTAGGCATCAGAGGCATGAAACTTGACTATGTCTTTCTTAACTGGTGTATCTCCAGCACTTGGTATGATTCCTGGCACAGAGTAGGTGTTCAATAATGATTTTTTGAATGAATGTAACTAATCCTTGAAAAAGGGAAAATGCTTGCTACTCATTTTTGCACTGCACAAAATTGTGCACAGTACTCTATTATCAAATATATTTGGATAGGGTTGCATTCTATTCCCTCTTGGAGATTTACTACCCATGTTAGCATACTAACAGCTCTGAGAGGTCCAGCAAAGGTCCTTTTGAACTTAGCCTTTCTCAAACTCCTTAATTCCATGAACTTTTGGTTAACCAATACCTATTAAAGTTCTGAAGAATTAGTATTCCACAGAACACAGATTGGGGAATGCTTCCCTGAGTTGATTTAGATTTGCTGATGACTTACTTTCAATCATTTTACAGTATCAGGGTATATGGTTTTCCTGGCTGTCCCAGGCACAATTCCAGGGGATGCCATTCACAATGCAACCTCACCACCATAAATGGTGATCCTGATTTTGTATCATATATTCTGTTTCCCAAGCAAATCGTAATTCTTCTGAGAATATATCTTTCATTTCCTCCTTCTACTCCTAGTAGCAAGAAGAGCTTTATTTGCACAATGTGGAAGCTCCTTTTGGACTTAAGATATGATGGTTTATCCAGTACACTAGAGTAGGGATAACCTTAGGCTAAATTATGATGGAGATAGATATTTTTCTTCTTCTTTGCACCTCTCTTATCTATGCCTCTCTTCCACTCCATGGCATGAGTCCTCCTATGATACCTTTTCCCTTCCACCCCATTCAAAAGAAGATTTTGCATCAGCCCTTTACACTTTAGTCTGAATTGACTCCTCTTTCTTAGAGGCATTTGTACCTTAAGGTTTATCTTCTATTGTGAAAGGGAAATTTCAGATCTCTGTTAAAATTATCCCAAGCATCAGTAAGTCAGAGTGGGGGGGGCACACTTGGGGCAATGACCCACACTTACCAATCACAAGTTAATTGCTAGCTTCACCTTAGGTGGTTAGGACTAGCCCTGTAGAGGACATCTGTTATTTTTGCAGTCCTGTTCCCTACTACCCTTCCTCTATAAGCATACCCTGATTCTCCCCAACTCTCAGCTCATGTGCTTGAATAGAGTTCCATAGCTGGTCATAGATGCAGCACATCGTTAGGCCAGTCCACAAATAGGATTCTTCTGGCCACAATAATTGGTTGAGGAATGGTGCTTGGTCTTATCAAAGCCAATGAAACACAATGAGGTTTTTGCTGGGAATGCTGGGAGAGCCATGGTTTCCTAGCATTAAAGCAGAAAGGACATAGAGTCTGGAGCAACTCTCACCATTTTGGTCTTATCTAGAACCAGAAGATGAAGCCAACATAGGCAAGTCTCAGTTGAAAGAGAGAGAAACTGAGTCCCCACCACTCAGGTCCCTTCTCCTAGCTGCTCAGGCAGTTCAGTAGAAAATGTGAGCAGAATATCCTAACATTATACTTTCCAAACCTTGAGTCATAACCCATTAGTGAGTTGTAAAAATAAATTCACTGGGTCATTATCAGCATAAAAAAAAAAAGAGAGGGAGAGAGAGAATGGGCAAGAATAACTGGGTTGCAATGAAATGCATTTACTATCAAGGATCAAAAATGTTTTAAAGTCACAGGGAGTCAGTGAAAAATTTTGGTAACTTCTTCCTGTATATAGAACAATTATTTCTTTAAATCCTTTAGTGATTTAAAAATTCATGTATAATGACTGACATTGGTCATGTCTGATGATTAACAAGAAAGAAAATAAAAAATATATTTTTCATTAAAAAAAAAGAAAAGAAGGAACCAAGAGGCACCTGTAGCCAGCTTTACCCCTGTTTTTTTTTCCATTGGGCTTACCTCATTTCCATTTTGCTTAAGCAGGTCTGAGCTGGATTTTCTGTCAGTTGAAACCAAGAGAAATCTAATACATCAGCCAAAAAGGCGCTCCTACCTTTTGGGAATTTATGGTTTCCTAACTATTTGGCCTGGGAATGTATTCAGTTCACCACTGTCAAAAGAATAGTGAAAGAAATAAAAGAAAAAATGGAAAGGTCTATCCAACGTCAGAACGCAAGCACTACCTCTGGTGGAGATATTTGAACTGACTTTTCCTTTGGGTCTACGAATATGTCAACCCTGATGTTATTTGTAAGAGCTGTATGATTTCCTCAGAACGACCCAGAAGGAGCCCAATGAACATGTGCACAAACACATACCTGTTCACGTGCTGGGGCAACATGGTAGGAGAGGCTGAGAGATTGGGGAGATGCCTCACACATGCTTATAAAGCATGGATATGGCTCGGGGCTGAGTGAATTTAGTCTCGGAGAAGTGCAGAAATTTGCCCTGAAATATTCTGCTGGAAGGCCTGGCTGCTATTACACACTGAGTCTATCCATAGGGACCGAGTGGCTGCCCCTTGAATCTCTCCTGGGAAATAGTCCCCTGCCAACCTGGCTGGCATGTCAAGAGGCTTCTAGGCACTTCCTTAGGTCTCTGTGTACTTATTTCACCCTCCAGTTCCAAATACCGGTGTGGAATCTTATAGAGGAGGATAGTAGACAATCTTTTCTGCCATCAGCAATACAGGGTTATCTCTTAAGGAGACTGTTAGGTTCAGAAGTGCCTACACCCCTGGAAGAAGGGGGTTTCTGAAGAAATACAAAGACTCAGAAAACTCTCAGTGACATCTCCTTCTTTCTCACCCACATAATGAGATCGGGGTGGGAGGGGGCTATTTTTCCAGGAGTCCCCGTTGCAGATTTAGAGCATCAGTTCTTCAAGGTGAAGATACAAAGTAGGAAGGAATAAAGGGTATTTTGAGATAATTGGCAGGGAGCCAGAGAAATCAAATAATATTACCGCAAAATCCTCCTCCTAGTCTAAGTAATAACCTGGCAGGGCCTGAGCACAGCAGCTCTGTTTGCTCTGTAGTTGTTTTATTATGTATTTTTATTGGGTATTTTCCCCTCTATTCCCTGTTGATAGAAGGTACTTAACTGTTTATGAGTCCTGTTCAAGGGTGATGTTTTTGATTTTCTGCCTAGAATTCTGAGTGAAAGGGGGTGAGTGGTGCAGGGGAAGAAGGTCACTCACTTGGGCCAGGGGAACAGGAGTTGGAGTTTCTCATGGGCCCTCTGAGCCCGGCCTGTGTGTGTGTAGCTCATCATGCTGCTGGGCTGCCTAACCCCTTTGGTGGCTCCCCACTGCCCCAGGGTCCAGGCCTGAAGTCTCCGCAGGGCTTAGATGGTCCTGTAGGGTCCAGCCCCACCTCTCTCTCTCTCTGGCCACTGTTCTCTCTAGTTCTGTTATTTCCACCTCTTCCAAAGCTCCAGCAATGGGTTTTTTTGAGGTCTTCAAAGCAGCCATGATTCCTTCCCACTCAGGGCTTCGCACACGCTGTTCCTTCTGCCTGGAATATTCTCTCTGACCCCATCAGACTGGATGAGTTTTCTGTTATGTGGCCTCATAACTTCTTACACTTTCCCTTCATAGCCCTTGGTCTCAATTTGGATTTCTTCCAAAGCAGAACCAAGACCAGGATTTAGGAGGTGACCTCAGCACACATGGTAAGGGAGAGGTGCCGGGAGGCAGGGAAGGCAGGCAAGACGAATAATGTGTTAGTGGGTAAGTTACAGCTATGGGTAACTGGACCCAACTCCCCTGGGGGACTCTCTGAGAGTCTAGAATGGGGATTTGGCCAGCTATGGCTCGGGGGCCACCTGCCTATTTTTATAAAGTTGTATTGGGACATGGCCGTGCTCCTTTGTCATGTACTGTCTGCTGTAGAGTTGTTGTGACAGAGCCCATGTGGCCTGCAAAGCCTAAGATATTAACTATCTAGCTCTTTGAGAAAAAACTGACTTGACCCTGCTCTAGAACATACCTCAGAATTGTCTTATCAATAGGCAAGGAAGCTGGGGTACTTATTCACGGACTCCCTTTTCTTGTTGGCTGCAACAATTGCAAGTTGTTCCCAGGGTTGTCATCTGCCCCAGAGGAAGCTCTCAGGCATGGAGATGTCAGTGCCAGAGGAGGAAGTGTCATCTGTCTATCAAAGTCACAGGTGATCTGCAGGTGGAAAGGGGATGTGGACATGCTATCCATAGCACCTACTCTGGTATTTAGCACAATTATAGTTGATTATGTAGCTACTGAATAATGTTATTATTTGTTTAGGGACTGTCTCCCCTGCTTCACTCCATGCTCCATGGAGGTGGGGACCATGTGGTCTCACTTACATCACGTCTCCAAGGCTTGGCACAATGGCTGGCATATAACAGCTGGTCAAAAATATCTGTCGATGGAATGACGAAGGATGGGAATAGACACAGAAACCAAGACTCAGAGAGCTTTGTATCTTGGCTAAGCTACAAGAGATTTGTGCCTAGGACTTTTGATGACAAACCTAGAACATTTTCCTTTTCGCAAGACAAAATATAATGAATTGCCCAATGTGTATGGATGATGAGCCAGGAAGGAAGAGGATAATGAGGAGCTAAGTAATCATGGAGGAGGTGGGTCAAGTGGAGTAAATGTGCTTTCGTAGAAAGGGAAACTCTAAGGGACCCTCAAAAAGAGTTTCCAGGAAAGGTAAGCCTTCAAATGAGAAATGGCAAAAGCAACTGCACAGAGGTAGAGCTGGACAGAGTGCTGTGTTAGTGGGGTACTGGGGTGCATAGCAACCCATAAGTGGAAAGCGGGTGTGATCAAGGTTGGATAGGGGAGGAGAAACCCAGTTGTGATGGGCCTGGCTTGTGAGACAGTACAGGGTCTTCATCTGAGAAATAAAAGTTATTTTAGAAATGTGACCTCCTTAGCTTATTTTTGCAGTAGATCTAGAATACCATTGTAATGTTCCACGTGGACAAGTGTGTACAAGTGCATGGCAGGGAGGGACACAGACCCATCAGCAAACCCATCCATCTTGATGACTTGAAATTGCTGATTTGCATTGTGGTTTTATGCATGGAAACGTGAGTCCTATAAGAGGAGAGTTAGGGAAACTTGGAAAAATAGCAGCTTACATTTGTTGGATGCTAATTTCACTCTCAATGTGCTAATAACAATAATAGGTAATACTTATCTAGCACTTACTATGTTCTAGGCATTGCCTAAACTCTTCCTAGGAATTGAATTATATTCACAAGAACTTCATGAGGTAGATAGTACTATTGTCATGCTTTTACTACTGAGGATATTAAGTCACTGAAAGATCAAGATGTTTGCCCAAAGTCACACAGTCTATGAGTAGTAGAGCCGGAATACAAACCTAAGGAGCACAGAGCACAAGAACAGAGTCTGTGGACATGAGCACCATGGACCACCCAGCACACTACCTGGAGTTGGGTCTTTAGCATCTCTGGAAGTCTTAGATTCATAACTTCTCATTATACATTTCCTTGGGGAAGATTTTACCTGGAATAGCATTTTCCTGCCAACATGAGGGTGGTTGAGTGTTAACCTTGGGTCACTAGTGTTAGGACCAAAGTAACTGGGAGTAGAATCTTCAAAAGTCAATGTTATCATCTGGGGAGCAGCAGGGGTCAGCCCAATACTTGTCCTTCCTCAGTCTCTACAGGACACAGATGTTCCAATCCCCGGGGTATTTTTATGGATTCCCTGTCTTGGTTTAGATTACTCCAGAGTGACCCCGAAAGAATCAAAGAGGGGCACTGGGGTGACTAAGTCAGTTGAGCATCTGACTCTTGGTTTCAGCTCAAGTCATGATCTCATGGGTCGTGGGATTGAGCCCTGCATTGGGCTCCATGCTCAGCGGGGAGTTGGCTTGAGATTCTCTCCCTCTCAAATAAATAAATAAATCTTTTAAAAAAAAAGAGTCAAAGATTTAAGTGCAAGTAGTTTATTTGGGAGGTGCCAAGGACACCAGTGGGATAGTAGAGAAGTGGTACAGGAAAGGGAGCACAGCCAATAAAAGGTGCATTGTTAGATCAGCTACCACAGTGTGTAGCTGGAGCTTAGCCCCAGAAGGAACACATGACCTCAGAATTATCCCCTCCCTGCAACGGACGAGGGAGCTGGGACATTTATACTCCAGCACTCAAGAATTGTCATTTGATGGCTTCTTCTGGGAGTCTAGTTCCCTAGCACTTCTGCTCTGCTCAGGGAGTGCAGACTTCTGCGAATCTGGATGGACCTGGAGGATCTGATGCTAAGTGATACTCCAGACACAGAAAGACAAATACTGCATGATCTCACTTATATGTAGAATCTAAACATGTCGAACTCATAGAAGCCAAAAGTAAAATGGTGGTTCCCCAGGATCTTGGGGGAGAGGGAAATGGGGAGATGTTGGCCAAAGGGTACAAACGTTCAGTTATAAGATGAGTAAGTTCTGAGGATCTCATGTGTGGCATGATGGCTACAGTTAAGAATACTGTATTGAAAACTTGAAAGTTGCTAAGGGAATAGATCCTAAGTGTTCTCAACATACACACACACGCGCACACACACACACATACACACAGTTAACTATGTGAGGTGATGGATGTGTTAATTAGCTCGATTGTGGTAATCATTTCACAATGTTCATGAATATCTAATCATTACGTTGTATACCTCAAGTGCATACAATTTTTATTTGTCTGTGATACCTCAATAAAACCGGAGAGCCATCCCTCAGGCATAGAGACAGGCTCTGACAGGTGGCCGCCAGCCACGAAATAGTAGTGCGCAGGCTGGGTTGTTTGGAGATGGACAGACCCTGGTTTCCATCCATGTTCAACCACCTCTGCTGTGACCTTGGACAAGTTATTTCATTTCCCTCTTTGGCACAGAAGAGGTGGAAAGGGTCCTGACTTGCCAGGATTGTGAACACTGAATGGGATAAGACCCATGAAGCGCATCCCGCTGGCCCTGACAGAAAAAATGCAGCTTATTACTTTATGATTATTATCATTATTACCTAAAGTGACACGTCCAAGTGGAGGGAAGATACTTGGGAAGGAAATACCAGTCTCTGTGGCGCTTTGAGCCCCTCAACACGCGCCAAACAATTTAGAGCTGTCAAAAGAATCAACCTGCACGAGGCTTCCATGAGCATTTTCTTCCTTTTCCTCCCCCAAAAGGTCAAACATATGCTCTGAGTGGGACATTTCCTTCAATCACTTTCAAAATAACAATTTGCCAGAACATTTTTATTAACCTTGAAACTTGTCCAATCTGTCCAGAAATAATAGGCTACAGTGATATGTATGATAATAAAGTCCCAAACAAACCTGGCCCACGAGTGACACATGGACTCTCTCTTTGCACATAATTAAATGTTTTTTCAAATGCCGAATGTGATCGGCACACAGAGCTGGTCCTCCCAAGGGGGCGCGCTCATGGGGCACACTGCCAAAGGAGGACGAACTGCTTCGCTTTAATAAAGAGGTAACAGCAACAACGTTTCCCTTCATAACCGAGGCTCCTGGCTTTGAACCATCAGGTGTGGACCAACGTGCCCTCGGGAGATGGGTCCAGGAGCTAAAGGCACAGACTGGAATTTCTCTTACAGGGGCGTCTGAGTGGCTCAGTCAGCTGAGCATCCCACTCTTGACTTCGACTCAGGTCGTAATCTCATGGGTCGTGAGATCGAGCCCTGCACTGGGCTCCACGCTCAGTGGGGGGGGAGTTGGCTTGAGATTCTCTCTCCCTCTCCTTCTGCCCCTCCCCCCATTCATGTACAAACATACACACTCTCTCTCTTTTTAAAATAAATAAATAAATCTTAAAAAAAAAAAAGATTTTTCTCCTACAGTGAAAGATCCTACATCCCCAAACGATCAGGTGTGAGAGTGCAGCCATCTTGGACCAGGTGCCCCGGAAATGGACTGTCATGCAGAAGGCTTGCAGGAAAGTGTTCTCAGGAGATGTTTCAGTCAGGAAGTGGGAAGGTAGGATTGGGCAAAGGGAGAAGCTGGTCCTTTATACAGTCACAACTCTGAAGCTCGGGTGGCCCTTTAGAGGTGTCCCAAATGGAGGCAAGGCAGCATGAACCCATCTTTTTAAAACCTTTGTTTTTTTCTTCTATTTTGTCATTATGAAAGTGTATTTGCCAAAGTAGAAGGAGAGAATTATTTTATTTAACAGCCTTTAGCTTGATTTCTAACTTGTAAATATCCAGACATATGGTACATGGGCTTCTATTTGTAGTTCTGCCCTGGGCCCTACAAACGTTGGAGGCAGCCTGAGGGAAGGTGTTCAATGTCAGAAGCTTCAAGTCCACATAAGTGGATCCAGCTGTGGAGGTAGCACATGCAAGGAAAGAAGGCTCTGCCATTTTCTGGCTATGGGATTTTGTCAACTGTAGGTAGACACTGTAGTTATTACCCTTCTTTCTCCAATGAGGACATTGAGGAGCAGAAGCTTTATTCTAAGTAACTTTACACAGCTCTGTGTGCAAGGCTAAGCAGGAACCTGGTCAATCCAGTAGGTACTTGCACTGGGTCAACCTCTCTGTTTGCCGAAATTCTCTTTGAACTTTAAGGCCAATGCAAATGTCACCTCCTCCACTAAGCCTTCGCTGATCTTTCTCAGCCGCATTTCTTTCTTCACATTGTTTGTACCTTTCTCAGATATAAGCTTGTATACCCTGATTAATATTTCAGTTGCCTCCATGTGTATCTTATCTCCAGGACAAGAATATAAGTTTCCTGATGCCAGCCAATCTAACATTCTCATCTCTGTATTCCTTTATAGTAGTTTTCTCTTGCTATGTAACAAAGTTCCACAAACTTAGGAACTCAAAACAACTGAAAGGGATTATCTCACAGTTTCTAGGTCTAAAAGTCTGGGCTCAGGGTCCTCTTGTATGTCAGTTGGTTGTTGGCTGAATTCATTTCCTTGCAGGTAATAGAACTAAGCTCCCGTTTTCCTGCTAGCTGTCAGCTGGGAACTGCTTTCAGTTTCAAGTCTGCCCTTAGTTCCTTGCCAAGTGCCCCCCCCCACCCCCGGCACTGCACAACATGGATGTTTGCTTTCTTCCAAGCCAGATGGGGTCCATCTCTCAGACCTCCTTGCCTGCCACCAGCTGAAGAAAACTGGTTTTAATGCATTCGCATGATTAGGTCAGGCCCACCCAGGGTAATCTCCCTTTTGCAATGTAATGTAACAATCACAAGTGTGGTATAATCATATTCACAGGTTGAACCCACACTCAAAGGGGAGGGGATGCTACAAAGGTGCGGGTCACTGGGGATCACCTTAGAATTCTATTATACCATTCGACAACTTCAATGTATCTGTCCGAGCTTGCAAAGCAGTGATCACTTCCTCATTCAATTTCTCTTTCATTTCCCTACTTAATTGCATTTGGCATGGGAACACAGAAGAACTCAGGATGCCTGCATTCCTTCAGTCCGGGAAGCTAAAGAAGGAACTCATATCAAAGAGGGCAGAAGTGATTGGGGTCGCTTTTATTCCTCTAATCCAGTCTTTCCAAAAATAAATATGCCACTGAGGGAATACAAGATGATTTCCAGTGGTGCATGGGTATGTAATAAATAATACTGAAGCACACAGTGAACAGTGCATTCCCCTTTCAATTCTTTTTTAATACCTCTTATTACATTAAGGAGAAAGTCTTAGTTTGGTGCCAATATGTCCTTAACACCTCCTACACTTGCGAATCTCCCTTTTTAACAAAGAGGCTCAGGCTTGGAGCCTTAAAGATGCAACAGTATCAAGAGAACACTGAACATTTTTGTTTGCATGGTGCCAATTTTTAGGTCCCTCTTCATCATGGCAAATCCGACAAGCCTTTATTTATAGTACCGATAAAAGATTTCCTTATTAAACCTTTATTTAAGGAAAAGGTCAATGTCCGTTTAAATACATTTTATAAATAATAGTACTGGTGGTTCATGGATCTGGCAAAAGTCATCCATGTAGGATGGGAATGATGGAAGTTGGGTAAAAACAGTGCTCTAATCCAGGGGTAAGATGGGTGGCCAGGTTTGGGCTGGAGCTGAACTTGCTGGTGGGAGTTGAAAGGAAGCTCAATTGCAGACATATTGAAAAGGGAGTGTGAAAAGCCTGGGCACTGAGGACTTGGCTTCTTGGCTTGCCTTGGCCACTTACCAACTGTGCAGCTTCAAGCATTCACTTCCCTTTCTGGACTTGCAGGGTCACCAATGTAAAGTGAGGAGTTTGTACTTAATGATCTCTTGTGTTCCTTTCAATCATGACTTTTCTGTGATTCTGCATTATATAGACCATCTCAATAATCTTTTTTTAAAAATTTTTTATTGTTATGTTAATCCCCATACATTACATCACTAGTTTTAGATGTAGTGTTCCATGATTCATTGTTTGTGCATAACACCAGTGCTCCATGCAGAACGTGCCCTCTTTAATACCCATCACCAGGCTAACCCATCCTCCCACCCCCCTCCCCTCTAGAACCCTCAGTTTGTTTTTCAGAGTCCATCGTCTCTCATGGTTCGTCTCCCCCTCCAATTTCCCCTGCTTCATTCTTCACCTCCTGCTGTCTTCTTCTTTTTTTTTTTCTTAACATATATTGCATTATTTGTTTCAGAGGTGCAGATCTGAGATTCAACAGTCTTGCACAATTCACAGCGCTTACCAGAGCACATACCCTCCCCAGTGTCTATCACCCAGTCACCCCATCCCTCCCACCCCACCCCCCACTCCAGCAACCCTCAGTTTGTTTCCTGAGATTAAGTATTCCTCATATCAGTGAGGTCATATGATACATGTCTTTCTCTGTTTGACTTATTTCGCTCAACATAATACCCTCCAGTTCCATCCATGTCGTTGCAAATGGCAAGAGCTCATTCCTTTTGATGGCTGCATAATATTCCATTGTACATATATACCACATCTTCTTTATCCATTCATCTGTCAATGGACATCTTGGCTCTTTCCACAGTTTGGCTATTGTGGACATTGCTGCTATGAACATCGGGGTGCACGTACCCTTTCGGATTCCTACATTTGTATCTTTGGGGTAAATACCCAGTAGTGCAATTGCTGGATCGTATAGACCATCTCAATAATCTTGACCCACATTTTAATATGTTGCTATAAAAAAAAGAAATCTCCCCCTAGCTGATCATTTAGAGCAGGGTTTCTCAACTGCTGCTCTGTTGATGTTTGAGGGAGGATAATTCTCTGTTGTGGGGACTGTCCTGTGCATCCCACAGGGCATTTAGCAGCCTCCCTGAACTATGGATGTCAGTAGTAGTCCCCCATTGTGACACTCAAAAACGTCTCCAGACATTGCCAGATGTCCTCTGGGGGGCGGGGGGCAAAATCGCCCTGGTTGGGAATCACTGATTTAGGGAAAGCTCATCTGTGTTTGTGATATTTTTTCCATTGGTTCTCATAGCAAAATATTACTCAAACTACTCAGTTGTATTTTTAGGCTGCAAGTTGCCTTCTGCAGGGCAATAGGAGACACTACGTCACTGGATCGATTGGTTCATTGAATAAATCACTCACTAATCATTTACTGAGCATGTTCATAATGAACTCTAGTCAAACAATAGTGAACAAGAACTTTCAAGAACTTGTAGTTGTACCATTGATTTATGCATCATCTCTTACAAAACATGTATATTAAGCTATTACTTATGTGCCCATTCTTCCTCTTGCATGTGGAGCTTTTATTAGCATTATGCTGAAGCACAGAAGTGGTGAGCAAGACTGCCATGCTATTTGTCCTTAAGGAGGTTCCAGCATGCAAGGCACTCTGCTAGACATTGTCAGGCATTTGAAGATGACAATGATGAATGAATATGAATATGATGGATGGAGGCTACCTCAAGTAGGTTCCAATATAGTGAGAACAAGGAGGCACATAGCTAATTGAGTCCATTGGAAGACAAGAAATGGGACAGATTCCCTCTAGCTGGGGAGATTACATAAACCTTCATGAACGCATTAAATGGATACCTGTAAACAACATTTATTAAGTATAACTCTGTACCCATTTTAGAGATGGGAAAACTCCTTCAGAAGGCTGAGGAAATTGCCCCAAGTTACATAGCGAGTGGGATGCCAGAGGTGGAGAAAGGGTAGGAGAAAGGACTTGAATCCAGGCACATAGACCTAGTAACAAAGTCCCATGGACTTGTCTCCTTTCCCAGGCAGATACTAAAGGGTGCTGGGGAAGTTCTCAGAGGGAGTCAGAAGTTGTGGAAATGTGAGGGAACAAAAGTTGATAAGCGTCTGCTGATCATCATCTGTATGAAAGCTGCATAAGAGCAAGTGTCCCAGGCTTCTAGACTCCCCAGAGAATCCAGTCCCAGTGGGGACTTTTTTTTTCCTGCTAATGATCTTTAAATATCTTGAAAGACTAGTTGTGTCTAGCCATGAATGGCTTAATGCTGAAAAAAAAAATTACCCAAGAACTCTGTTAGTGGGTGGCTCTTGAAAATGTAATTAGGTAGAACATTTAGAGTAGATGATATTATAGCTGCATTATTACAAATTGGCAGCTTATCAATCTTTGGTAATGAAACCTTTGGGAAACTCATTGTATTTACCTTGATGGGCTCCAAATAACAATAAATATCATGGCTGATGCAGATTGCTTTTGGAAAAAACCAAAGCAATTGATCAAAGTGGGTAGGTCTGTATCTCTACTAGGTTATAGGCTCACTGAGGCCAGGAGAGGGCTTTGTACCTCACAGCACCAGGTATAATGACTTGCCTCTCCTGGTGCTGGAGCTAACTTGTAGGTTTAACCAAGCTGCAGGAAATTTGCAAGGCAGTGTAACATCCCTGGTAGCTTGAAATTGGCCATGGTGGAAATACTCCATGGAAATAGACAAACACAACAAATCAGGGCTGTTTTTTGTCGTTGTTGTTGTTGTTGTTTGAGTGAGTTCTGGTTTTCTGCATATAATCCAGTACCCAGGAAATGTTTGCTTATCAAGAATTTGGGAACCTCTATTTTGGGGAAATAACAAAAACCCTAAACTAATGCCTTAGGACCAATTGAGTTGGAATTTTTTCCTTTGTTGCCTGGAACTCACTCTAGACTCCATCTCTCATCAATAAAGTTATTTTACAATATGTATGAAGAAACCAGGATAGAACATTACTTTAATTTTCCAACCATAAATAGACCCTTGTCATATAGATTATGTCTACAAAAGGACACATTTCCAACTTTATTGGGTATTACACTCTTTTCACACTGCCTTCCCTCTTTAAATTAATACTCTGACACTTAACACATTAGAATTAATACTCTGATATCCATTTGGGACCCTGCAGTGCACCAGGCATTTTGCCAGGGATAGAGGGCACTCAACATGACTAAAAGCTATTTCACACTGTCTGATATTCCTCTTCTGAAAGGAGGAGAGGATAATATGTAAGAGAATCTGGGCATGGGCATTCTGTCTCGTTACTGTGATGTGTGGGGCTAATAGTCATAGGAAGCGATAGGTCAGTCCAAGAGTCAGCCATTAGATAGAACTAGAACAAAAACATGAGACAAGATATAATGTCGAGGAAGGTATGCATCAAGGAAAGCCAATGAAAGGAAGTCTGGTGGGGATGGCAGGAAGCTGGACCTAGATATTCTAGGAGAGAAGTCTGGGCAATGGGATAATTCTGGAATCAAACTGTGGTTGTGGAGATTTTTATATTTCCACTTCCAATAACTGTGGGCATGGGTGTGCTGAGACAGGCAGGCAGTCAGGCATTCTGGGTGGATGCAAATGACTTGAGCAAGCAAGAGGGAAATGTTAAATGTTATGTTGGCAGATGAGGATGGAATATAGACGCATCTGACTAGAGTATAAGATTTGCCATGGCCACATGAGGGTAGTTAGAAGTTTGGGTTAATAGACTCACCAAAGCTCTGATTTTTATGAAGAATTAAAATGCAACATTTTTAATGTTAACATTACATAACATTTTTAATGTTAAAAGAACACAAAAACATATACTGGAGAATAAAACTGGATTGAACAAAACTGTATTTTTTTCTTCAGTCTTTAAATTATGCACTTCATGGTGATTGTCATTCTTTCGTACACTTAACACATTGCTAAGGACTAAGTTAGGAGATGGGAGGATACCATGATTAAACCATCTATGGTTTTTTAGTTTCAAATGGTAGGGGAAACAGGACTAACATATGTGTAACGATAAGACAAGGAAAATCATGAATGCTCTTAAAAGGGATATGGATAAAGAACCCGAAATATTATGAAAAGAAGGAAGAGATTATCTGTGACTGGCAGTAATCAGGAAGGCTTCATGGAGAATGGGAAGGATTTATAGCATCGACTCAGCTTAAAAATCATCTCCAAAGAGACTTTTCCCTGCCACTTTAGCATATAAAACAGGTCTTTTCTTTTTTTTTTTTTTTAAAGATTTTATTTATTTATTTGAGAGAGAGAGAATGAGAGAGAGCACATGAGAAGGGGGAGGGTCAGAGGGAGAAGCAGACTCCCTGCCGAGCAGGGAGCCCGATGCGGGACTCGATCCAGGGACTCCAGGATCATGACCTGAGCCGAAGGCAGTCGCTTAACCAACTGAGCCACCCAGGCGCCCAAAACAGGTCTTTTCTTCTGAAGCATTCTTGACTAGGCCATGGAGGAAAAAGAAAAAAAAGAAAAAGAATGAAGCATTAAGGGTCTTCATAGCTAAGAGCTGTGTCTGGAGAGTACCACCCCCATTTTACCTCCATTTAGATTGGCTGGTTTGCTTGAGCTTGTTCATTAAATATTTCCTGAAAGCATTCTTTCCTTGTACCAGGTGCTACTACAGCAATGGGGGATAAAGTAGTTAATAAGACAGACACAGTCCTGGCCCTCATGCAGCATATGTTCTGTGAGAAGACTGATATCAGTCAAATAATCGCATGAATACACAGTGTCAAATTGTGGTAAGGGCTATAAAGGAAAAGGAGATCTGAGAACATGGTGCTGTGATATCTGACTGGGGCTGAGGGCCTGGGAAGCCTTCACAAATAACTAACTGAAATAGAGAGATGAATAGGAATTTACCAAGCAGAAAAGGCAGAGAGAAGAGCAGGCACAAAGGCAGTGAAATGAGAAGGTGGATGTGGCCAGAGCACAAGGAAGGAAAGAGAGAGAGGATAAGACGATAGAGGCCCCAAATCATGCAGTATCTTATAGGAATTTAGACTTTATCCTAATGACTCTTGGGAGTTTCTGAGCATTTTTAAATAGAGGAGTAACATGACAAGGCTTATAGTTCAAAGATTCTTCTGAGTGTCCTCTGGAAAATGGACAGAGTTTGGACAAAAATGGCAGTAGCCATTTCATTAGAAA
The DNA here is from genome assembly GCF_002201575.2 of Neomonachus schauinslandi. Lineage (NCBI taxonomy): Eukaryota > Metazoa > Chordata > Mammalia > Carnivora > Phocidae > Neomonachus > Neomonachus schauinslandi. The sequence continues at coordinate 28,756,548 of NC_058418.1, read as the reverse complement.
AACATTCAACAAACTAGAAGTAGAACAGACTTTCCTCAATCTGATAAGGACATCCACTAAAAACCCACATCTAACATCATACTTGGTGTGAGATTGAATGCTTTTGACCTAAGATCAGAAACAAGACAAAGATGTCTGTTTTACCACTTCTATTCAACATTGTACTGACTCTAGCCAGATAATTAGGCAAGAAAAATAAATAAAAAGCATCCATACTGGAAAGAAATGAGTAAACTATCTTTCTTTGCAGATAACATGATCTTGTATATAAAAACCCTGAAGAATCCACAAGAAAACTATTAGAATTAATAAGCAAGTTCAGGAAAGTTTCAGGATACAGGATCAAGATACACAAATCAGCTCTTTTTCTTTACACTAGCAAAGAAGGATGTAAAAATGAAATAAAGTAAACAATTCAATTTGCAACAGCACCAAAAGAATGAAATACTTAAGAATAAATTAAACAAAAGAAATATAAGAGTTTTACATTGGAAATCATAAAACATTATTGAAAGATCTAAATAAATGGAAAGATATACCATGTTCATGGATTGAAAGACTTAATATGGTTAAGAAGGCAATACTCTCCAAAGAGATCTACAGATTCAATGTAATCCCTATCAGTATTCCAGCTGCCTTTTTTTTTTTGCAGAAATTGACATGCTGATCCTAAAATTTATATGGAAATGTAAGAGACCCAGGATAGCCAGAACAATTTTGAAAAAGAAGAAAGTCAGAGGACTCACACTTCCTGATTTCAAAACTTACTATAAAGCTACAATAATCAAGATAGCACTACAATATGGATGAACACAGATCAATAGAATAAAACTGAAAGTCCAAAAATAAATCCTTATATTATGGCCAACTGATTTTTGATGGGGGTGCCACAATCATTCAATGGGGAAAGAAAAGTCTTTAGCAAATAGTTCTTCAAGCAAAGAATAGTCTTTGTCCAATTTCAAAAAATGGGCGAAGATTTTGAATGTATATTTTCCCAAAGAAGATATAGAAACGGCCATTAAATCCATGAAAAGATGTTCAACATCATTAGTCATTAGGGAAGTGTAAATCAAAACCATGAGATACCACTTCACACACACTTAGGATGGCTAAAATTTAAAAGTCAGACAATAACAAGTGTTGATAAGGATGTAGAGAAATTAGAACCTTCATACCTTGCTGGAGGAATTATAAAATTGTACAGCTGCAATGCAAAAACAGTTTGGCAGTTCTTCAAAAGTTAAAAAAAAAAAAAAGAGTTATCATATGACCCAGTAATTCTATTCCTAAGTATCTAACCAAAAGAAATGAAAATACATGTCCATACAAAATCTGAACATAAGTATCCATAGCAGCCTTATTCAAAATAGCCCCAAAGCAGATGGGGCGCCTGGGTGGCTCAGTCAGTTAAGTGTCTGACTCTTGGTTTTGGCTCAGGTAATGATCTCAGGGTCATGAGATCAAGTCCCACATTGGGGTTCATGCTCAGCTCGGAGTCTGCTTGAGATTCTCTCTCTCCCTCTCCCTTTGCCCCTCCTCCCCTGGCTCGCTCTCTCTCTCTCAAATAAATAAAATCTTTAAAAAACAAACAAACAAACCCAAAATAGCCTCAAAGTAGAAATAACACAAATTTTCGTCAACTGATGAATGGATAAACAAAATGTGATATATTCATACAATGAAATATTATTTGCAATAAAACAAGAATGAAGTACTTCTTCATTCTACATTCTACAGCATGAATGACCCTTGAAAACCTTATGCAAGTGAAAGAAACCAAACACAAAAGACCGTACATTGTGTGATTCCCTTTGTATGAAATGTCCAGTATAGATAAATCCATACAGACACAAAGTAGATTAGTAGTTGCCAGCGGTCAGAGGGAGGTTAGAATGGGGAGTGACTGCTGATGGGTATAGTGTTTCTTTTTGGAGTGATGAAAATGTTCTGGAATAGATAGGGTGATGGTTGCTCAGCATCGTGAATATACTAAAAACCATTGAATTAAAGCTTCCAGTGGTGGATTTCACAGTATGTGAATCACATGTACATAATACTGTTTTTAAAATTTTACAAAATGGTAGCAGAAAGCCAGTCAAATGTCATAACCCTGGGGAGAGATGATGGTAGCATAGAAGAGGGGGTGGCTATGGAGAGGAAAAGAAGTGGACAGATCTGAGACAGATGATGGAAAACCTTTCACAGGACTCCAGCACCCCACTCACTATCACTGTTACATCACCCTGTTCTACCCCAGCTCCAGCCCCAGCTGTGGTCAGTGGATCTAGAAGTGATGGTGGAGTAGTTTCTTTCTGGTGGAGCTATTTTTCTTAACCAGATATTGAGCAGATCCTCATACGAAGCTGATACAGTTAGAGTTCATCCCTGTTGAGGTAGCAGCGAAGCTTGATCCACAGCAGGGTTGCTTTATGTAAGGCAGTTTGGACATTGATTCAACATCAGGAAGGCTGGGGCTTAATTAGTACCCTCCTCCAGCAAGCAGCTGCACTGTCCCCTCTCTTTCAGGTCCTTATTTCACTCAACTCAACTCAACTCAACAGTTCAAAGTTCAACTAATGTTAGTGGTGTCCATTTGAGCGAAGCTTTTCTTCTCTTCCAGCAGTGAGCAACTAAACAAACATTGTGTCATTTTAGAGCCCATCAGATCAGTATCATTATCATTTCCATCTTATAGATGAGTATACAGAAGCTCACAGCATTGTTGTTTTTTAAGATTTTATTTACTTATTTGACAGAGAGAGAGCACAAGCCAGGGAAGTGGCAGACAGAGGGAGAAGCAGACTCCCGGTTGAGCAGGGAGCCTGATATGGGACTCGATCCCAGAATGCTGGGATCATAACCTGAGCCGAAGGCAGACACTTAACCGAATGAACCACGCAGGCGCACTTCACAGCGTTTAAATAACTTGCTAAAGATCTCCTAACCAGTTAAGTGGCAGAGTTGGAATTTTTTATCCAAGTCTATTTGCTAAATTGATGCTTTGAACCAGCCACATAATTTGTAGCACCCAGTGCAAAATGAAAATCTGGGACCCCTTGTTAAAAACTTATTAAGAATTTCCAGGGGAAGACAGCGGAGCATTAAGCAAAGAATAAAAACCTCCTGTGCGCGGGGCCCAGTTGGGCTGCACAGATTCACGTGCCTATGAAGCTAGCCCTGCATCTGGGTTTCTCCAGTTGGCCTGATGACCAGAATTTCCTTGGGGAGGTACATAGATTTTGTAGATTTCTAGATCTCTGCCCTGGAGAATCCAGTACAGGGGGTTGGGTTGGAACCCTGGAATCTGTATTTTACAGGTGCTTTAGCAAGCAAATCGGGAAAATTACACTGTGCTGTGCGTCCTGGTTTTCTTGGAGGACCTACTCTGTGCTTAGCACTGTGTGTGTCTTGGGGGAGTGGGAGAGGGGACAGTCAGTATTGTGGGTCAAGTCAAATAGTTGCCTTATGCAGAATTTCCATCTTCAAAATTTGGCCCCTCTGACACTTCCAAAACCAGGAGAGGGGCTCCTTTATTCATCTGAGTTGGAACTGCCTGAATTTTAAAGCCCTGCACAATTTATGCAGAGGAAGTCTTTCAAGAAGGAGAGCTGGGCCGCAGGATTCTAATCTTGAATATTCAGGGAAAGCAGCATGTCCTATTCAACACGGCTGATCAATAATGAGTGCATTCACACTCTAAATGTGTGCATTATGTACAGATACAAAATATACAATGCCCCCAAAACGGGGAAAGACATTTCTGATTGAATTTTTTTGTTTGGGTTTATAAAAATAACTTGTGGTACATCAATTACTCTCCATTTCCATGGATACAGGCAATACTTTATTATGTAACTCTACAGCTGTGCCGGTTTTTAATATAAAACCCAGATTTTTTCATCTATTTCTCTTTCATAGTCACTGAACTGAGATAATAACATCTTTTACCTATGAATGTATTCAGTCCTTTTCTTTCCCCCCACCATCCTGCAAACTATTATTGATTAGAATTTCATTTTGTGGCTTTTGTAATAAAATCTCCAGTAAATGTTACCATTGCGGGCAGGGGAAGGGCGGAGTGGGAGAAGGTCATTCTTTATGTAGAGTGTGTGTAAATATGTGTGTGTAGAGAATGCAGCGTGTGTGCACATTCTTCCTGGCCTAACAAGTGAACGTCTGGGCATTGTGTTGACTTCCAATTTGCTTTAGGGCAGTTTTCAAATGACTATTTATGAAATGTTGAGAAACATTCTTCTACTTTTTTTTATTTTTAAAGAACCCACACCCTCTTTTCTGAGAACAAAACTCCGTCTCTCTACCTCTATAATTTGCAATTTGGTGCCATTGTTTTAACTCCCAGGTGATACTCCAAGTTGATTGATACCACGTAGTTCTTTCCAGGACCCCCTGCACAGAAATGGCTTCCCATTGTCCTAGCAGGGGTTGGAGTAGAGAGTGATGGCAAGGAGAAAAGAAAGTGGCCTGAAAATCCAGGGCAGGCTGAAAAGGAAGCAGATTAGAGGAATGGAGCCAGATGGGACTAGAGGGGCTACCTGGGGGGCTTCTGCCTTATCTGATTGTCAGATTTGGAATTTTTCCACTAACAATTCAGATTGTGTGCATGTGTGTAAACAGGGCTAACTTAGGGGCCTGGAGGGTTCAGTTGAAGGGCCTATCAACTCCCTGAAATTTTGGGTGAAAAATTACATATATGTGAGCATGTGCCTTTTTGGAGGAAAGGATCTGTTATGGGTAGATTTGAGGGTGGCTGCCTGGCTGACAGCAATTTTTAGAGAGGTCACACCCCACTTTTGATGACAGAGCCAGCAAAGAGGCTGGGGCATGGTTAAGCCAATCGTCACCATCCTGGTCCCACTCAAGAGGTGGGCACCTAACTCCAGCTGGACCCATCAGAGTCCTTCCCTGGGAGTTTCCCAACTGATCTGGAGAGAAAGAGCTCACTTCACTCTCTGAGTGATGGTAAGAGGAATCAGCCATGGTCTCCATCATGTGGTAAAAGTCCATCAGCAATAGGAGGGAATAAAGGTATCATTCAGAAGCAGGAGTGAGGGTGACAGCCAGAGAGAGAGAGTACAAAAGCATGCTGACAGCACTCAATGATCTGGTTATTCCTTGGGTCAGTTCACTCATGCCCCTTCTAAATTTGGATATTTGTGTCAATAAATAGCCTTTTTTGGGTACATTAATTCTACCGGGTACCTGCCATCCACAGCACAAACAAATCTTGAAAGGAGAGAATCCACAGTTTTCATAAGATTTGTGTGACCCAAACTGGGATGAGAACACGCATTTAAGTCCTCCTCTCCCTGTGATGATCTTCAATCATCAACGTCTCTGGGAGGGATGGCTCAGAAAGCAGTAAACAAATGCTGGGATAAGTGGGAAGAAGTTCATTCCATGCTCTCCCCATTGGTAAGAAGATCCTGGGAATGAATATGGGGCCTCCAGGGACTGTCCTATGTTACCATTGCCCTTCAAATAGCCCCAGAGGTGATGGTTCTGACTTTCAGTAGGCACTTACTAAACACCACTGCATGCACAGCCCCAGGCAGGTTACTGTAGAGTGAAAGGGAATGAGGCTGTGGTCCATGCCTCCAACTTACATGAGGAGGTGGCCCAGAGAATGTTTCCCAGCTAATTGCAAGCAGGGGCATGAGGCAAGGTGCAGCAGAGACCATGTGTGGAAGAGGAGGAAGGCAACTGGTATACCTTCCATAATTGTTATTGCCTGATTCAATTATTTAAATGATTAATTAATTCAGGAGATCACCATAAAACAGAGAAGAATGACAAGATATTATGGGATGCTCAGTGTTGGGCCTTGTCCCATACCCCTGTGGACTTCTTTCTCAGAAGACATCAAGTGCACAGGAATTCTGCTTCCCTGGCTTTTCTTTTAAGGGAGGCTCAGTGTCCCAGTCTCCCCCCACCCCATCAAAGGGTCACAATAATAATTTCAGCCCTCTTAACTTCATTGAGGTGCTGTGAGGACCTAATGGGATCTTTGTTTTTTTCAAGATTTTATTTATTTATTTGTCAGAGATAGAGCACAAGCAGGGGGAGCAGAAGGCAGAAGGAGAAGCAGGCTCCCTGCTAAGCAAGGAGCCCCATGAGGGACTGGATCCCAGGACTCTGGGATCATAGTCCTGACCTGAAGGCAGACGCTTAGCCAACTGAGCCATCCAGGCATCCCCCTAATGGGATCGCCTACATTCAGTGTGGTTCATATACTCCAAGGAGTTGTATCTGGACCTGTGTTGACGACCCTCAGTCTAAGATGGCAAACAAGCAAGAGTGAAGTCATGCTCTGTTTCTCAGCCGGTGACAGACATCACCAATCGATCCTAGGACTCTTCCTCAACCTGGCTGTTGAGGAATCTTTCTCAACACAACTCTCTGGGTGGCCCCCACCACTGATGGGAGTTAGTATGTAAAATGAAGCCCATTAAGGGTCTCTGATCCAGGTTCTTGAATGGTTGCGGGCTGGGGATCAATTTCCCAACTAATCGCTGGGGAAGGATAAAGATATAATGATATGTTGCCAACCACTTTGAAAAGGACAAAGTGGTGTAACTTTTAGGCAAACATAAACAGGAATTTAGGGGTTAGGAGAAAGGGGTTGTCATTTTAGCTGTTTAAACATCTTTGCTATCATTAATAACAGAGAGCAGGAAGGTTAGCTAAAATCACTCTAATTACTTCCCCCCCAAGCATCCCCAGCTGAGCCTAGAACTGAACAGTCTGACAAGTCAAAACAGGACACAGTGTAAGTCATGATTACTTTTTGCTCCTGGGAATTTAAGAAAGTGAGAATATAAGAACAACCTGATGTAGAGGTAAATAAACAAAAAAATTTCATTTAAAAATAAGCTTTCAGTAGTTGCAAAAGAGAGCATTTGCATTCCTCTTGGTATGTTTACCCAGAAGTGAGCAACCATATGCAAAACCCTAACTCCATCAACAACTGATTACAGGACTTGAGTGACCTTAGGTGGGGACCTGAAGCTTTAGTCATCATAATTCTGAGACCCACAGCAACTACAGTGCCTCAGGCTCTCTCCGTATTGCTAGTGGCTTTGCAAAGTACCCTGGACAGAGCTGACTTCCTAATTTCCACAGTGGCTTCCAGGCCACTAGAGACTCCCTCCAAAGCTGGGGCTCAGTATTTTCACGGTGCTTACCCATAGAGGTCACACCCCCTCCGGAGCTATATGGCTGACTGAGTCAGAGCTGGATGCCTCACCAAGCTGCACCAATAAGATTTTCTTTCCCCAAGTTCAGGACTGAATTACTGGGTCTCTAGTAGGTTTCACTGGACCTAGCAGGCCATATGGGCATGAAGGATAAGAGTTCTGGGCAGTTGGGATGGCTGCTTGGAGGCAGAGCAGAGAAGCTCTTCTGGAGAGAGGGGTGGTAACGGGGTTGGCTCTGCTTTCTGAAAAGAAAGTCTTCTTAATTTCAGCTAGTTTAATTGGGCTTCTGTTCTCTGCAAGCAACCCTGTCCTGACCCAAACTGCTCCCTCAAAGCTAAGATGTGTACCTCCAGGTACACAAACTGATATTTAGGCAGCAGGAGAAGTGATTTTATGTGGCACAAGGTTACAGCCTTTTCAAACATCACCACTAACTTCCATCACCAAAAAATCCCCTTTCAGTCTTTTTGATTATCTCCGTTTGGTGGTCTTTAACACCCAAAACTCAAGGGACAGGGAAGCCATCCAGAGTTATAAATGGTGGGAAGTTGCTTCCACTCATAGAGCTGGAGGGACAAAGAGAGGATGAGATGTTCCTAATACCCAGGAGCCAGGGCCACCTGGCAGGGGCTGGAGCTGTGGTGGGACATCCGGTGGGAGCTGGAACTAGCTACTGCCAAAGACAAAGTCCAAGGGAGAGAGGAGTATAAATACTTTATATAAAGCATAAATGCTTTAGCTTCTCCCCTTCTCTAACTCAGCTCAGTCTCCCCATTGGGGCTTCCCGGAAGACTCTCACCAGAAGCCTATTGTTAAGGAAGTTCAGATACCACAATTTGCAGGAGTCAAATTATGGGAGATGAAAAGGGCAAGCCAAGGCAGCTAAGTGATCTGAGAGCAAATGGGGCAGGTGACCAGCACATAGGGTCATGGGACACAAACCAAGGCAAAGCACTTCTCAGGAACCCCAGTGACCACTTGGCCCAGAAGAGACTCAAGGACATGAAAAGCACATGGCGTCTGATAGATGGCCCTTCAACCAGTTCATATGCCACCTACCCTATGGCCACGCCCGATTCCTGGAGGTCTGACTTACTCCATTCCACAGGATGCTACCTAAACTAGGAAGAGCCAGGACCCTTTTCAGTTGCAGATGGTTCCCTTTTTAAATGTCCGGAGTGAGAAGGCTTCAGGCCGAGATGCCTGCAGGTGTTCACGTGGGTCATCAGGTAGAACTGTCTCTGTCCATCTCTGAACTCCGCGCCCTACTGTCTTTGTTCTCATGTGGTCACTTTCCATGGAGCAGCAACGTGCTTACCAGCAGCTCTAGGCTTGCATCTCCTTTTGGCTCAGTAACACCAGGGAACACTCAGCACCTTTTTCTCGAGACTTCCAGCCACCAAAGTCCCAGAGTTGAGTTTCATTGGCCTGGCTTGGGTCAAGTGTCCATGCCTGCATTGACCACGAGGGACAGGAGAGTGGAATGCCCATGTGCCCTTCCCCAGAGGCCAGGCATGAGTGGAGTAGGGCTGGGGTCAGCCTCATCTGAACAGAAGGGCCATTTTGCCTAAAGAAAACTAAGGTACTTTTTCCAAGAACAGGGGATGCTGGGCAGGTACAAACAATAGATGCCTCTACCCCTTCTAGCAGTTCTATCACCTGCCTTGTTCCCATTTCCCTGTGGTCCCGACTTATCAGGAAATATTAAGCCTTATTCACCTCTACATCCCAACAATGTCTGGCAGGGGACTAGGGACCAAGTAAGCGCTCAGTAAATGTGGAATCGAATTGAGGTGTAAGCACTTGCATTATACATTTATTTCTAGAACGCGATGGGTATTTTTCATACCCTGGTGGAGGAGGGAGCCTGGATTTCTTACACTGGTCTCTCCGGTGGGCAGTGGACAGAAAGGAGCAGCACTGGCTGACATGCAGCCCTCATCACACCCCCAGATCTTTTTCCTACTGCCAGGTCTCTTGGGGACCCTGGCCAACCCAGCTGAGAGCTCATCTCCATTTACTACAAATTAGAAAACCAGCATTTTGCCTTCAGTTGGCCTGAGGCACAATCTTTCCCTTCCAATTTGAATTGCATATAAGTACGATTTCTTCCTGTTGGATGTTTAAGGACAATCTGACACTTCAGTTGTTTTTCCTTGTCTTTCAGATTTAAAAGGGAAAACACATTTCAGAGCCCTGTCTGGTATTCTAGCCCCCTTTAAGAAGGATTGTCAGCATCACACTGCAAAACCAAAATTCCTCAATTCCTCTATACGAATTAACTTCAGACTCGGTCCATGCACGGGGCCACCATGGAAGTCTGGGCTCTGTTAGTCACTGGCCTCCAAACCATCCTCCCAAACAGAATCATTATGGGTCCTGTTTATAACAGTGCCATTAAAAATGAAGACCTGTCAAGAATCCCTTATAACAATGTTGGAAACTGTATCCATAAAGATTTTTTAAATGACTGGATGGTTTTTAAAAAGGCAATGGAACACGTTTAAGGAACCATAATGTAATACATCAATCACAGTCCCTCTGTCTTGACTATAGTGTTTTTATGTTTATTGCAGTTTATAGAAAACCACACTGTTAATTCTTTCCTCCCTCCCCCCCCCACCCCCCACAATACTCCTGCAAAATCAGGGACATCTAGGTAAAGCATATTTACATTTTAAGAGATCTATATTTGCTTTTGATATTGCTTACCTGAACCAACCTTCAAAGTACTTATCAGAACTGGGGCTCCTTTAAATTTTATTTTCAATGCTTGTTCTTTTGAGGGGATAGTATCAGTTAGCGTTCCTTGATTGTAGGCAACAGAAACTGACTCCAACTAAGTCAAGAAGAGAAAATTTATTGGAAGGATATCAGGAGCTCCCAGAATTGTTGAGAGCCTTGAGTTTGAACAAGCAGGGACAGGAACCAGGGCAACTCTGGAGGGCAAGAAAATAGGACTTACAGGAATTCTCTTGTAGGGGACAGGAGTGGCCAGAATTCCGCCACCACCTCCAACCATGAAAATACCTTCCCTTTATTTCACTCTATCCCAGGACAAAGCATCTGATTAGCTGAGCTTAAGTCTTGTCTTTGCTCCCTGGCTGTACTGAGCTGGGGGGGGGGGGGGGAAGGTAGACTCTTTTGCTTCCACAATGGAAAATGGCACCTGACTTGCCATGCCATCCAGGGGACACACAAGGGAGAAGCAATTTTCCAAAAAGAAATCATCGAGCTGCTCAAAAGTGATATTAATTTGGGTCATGTCAGGGGCTACCGTAGATAATAGCCCTAATTCTATTTATTGGTTTAACACAATAAACATTTATTTCTTCCTTATGTAATAGTTCACTTTGGTTGTTCCTAATTTTTTTTTTCCTATTTTAAGTTACTTTATTGAGGTATGATTGACATTTAAAGAGCTGTACATATGTAATGTATACAACTCAGGGAGTTTGGGCACATATATACACCCATGAAAATATCCCTAGCATCAACATCGTAAACATATCCATCATCTCCCAAGGTTTCCTCCTGCCTTAATTATTCTTATTCTTATTATTATTAATACTATCATTATTTGTGGTAAGAACACAACATAAGATCTACCCTCTTAGCAACTTCCAAGTATATAGCACAGTATTCTTAACTATAGGCACTATGCTATGTAGTAGAGCTCCAGACTTATAAACTGAAACCTTGTGTCCTTTGTCACCTCTCTGTTCTATTCTTCTCCCATCCCTGGTAATGACCATTCTACTCTCTGCTTCTGAGTCCAACATTTTTAGATTCCACATATAGGTGAGATGATACAGTATTTCTCTTTCTGTGTCTGGCTTACTTCACTTAGCATAATGTCTTCCAGTTCCATGTGTGTTGTTGCAAATGACAGGCTGAATAACGTTTCATTGTAGGTATATACCGCATTTCCTTTATCCATTCATCTGTTGTCATAGACATTTAGATTCTTTCCAACTCTTGGTTATTGTGAATAATGCTGCAGTGAACAGGGGAGTGCAGGTATCTCTTTGAGAACTTGGTTTCAATTCCTTTGGATAAATACCCAGGAGTGGGATTGCTAGATCAAATGGTAGGTCTCTTTTTAAACTTTTGAGGGATGTTCATCCTATTTTCCAAAATGGCAGTGCCAATTTATGTACCCACCAACAGTGTGCCTTTGGTTCCCTTTTCTTCATATCCTCACCAACACTTTCTATCTTTTTTTTTAGAGTAGCCATCCTAATGGGTGTGAGGTGATGCCTCACTGTGGTTTTAATTTGCATTTCCCTGATAATTGGTGATGTGGAGCACTTTTTAATTTACCCGTTGATCATTTGTATGTCCCCTTTGGAGAAATGTGTCTTCAAGTCCTTTACCTCTTTTTAAATCCGGTTATTTGGGATTTTTCTTGCTATTGAGTTGTGTGAATTCCTTATATATTAATGGTTATTAACCCCTTATCAGATGTATGGTTTGCAAATATTTTCTCCCTTTCTGTAGGTTGCCTTTTCATTTTGTTGATTGTTTCTTCGCTGTGCAGAAATTTTTTTAGTTTGATACAATTCCACTTGTTTGTTTTTGTTTTTGTTGCCTGTGCTTTTGGTGTAATATTCAAAAAAACATTGTCAAGACCAATATTAAGGAGCTTTCTCCCAATGCTTTCTCCTAAGAGTTTTATGGTTTCAGGTCTTCCATGTAAGTCTTTAATCCATTTTGAATTGAGTTTTGTGTATAGTGTAAGGGTCCAATTTCATTCTTTTGCATGTTATATCCAGTTTTCCCAACACTGTTTATTGAATAGACTATCCCTTCCCTATTTTGTATTCTTGGTGCCCTTGTCAAAGATTAGTTGACTGTATACACATGGATATGTTTCTGGGCTCTCTAGTCTCTCCATTGGTCTCTACATCTGTTTCTATGCCAGTACCATACTGTTTTGATTATTACAGATTTGTAATATAATTTGAAATCAGGAGGTTGATGCCTCCAGCTCTGTTCATCTTCCTTAAGATTTCTATGGCTCCTTGCGGCCTTTTATGGTTCTATATGAATTTTAAGATGATTTTTTCTCTTTCTGTGAAAAACGTCATTGGAATTTTTATAGAAATTGCACTGAATCTGCAGATTACTTCGGGCATTATGAACATTTTTAACAATATTAATTCTTACAATCCATAAATATGAAATATCTTTCCATTTATTTGTGCCTTTTTAGAATCATGCATTAATGGTTTATAGATTTCAGTGTACAGGTCTTTTGCCTTCTTGGTCAAATTTATTCCTAAACATTTTATTCTTTTTTGTGCTATTGTAAATTATATTGTTTTCTTAATTTCTTTTTTGGATAGTTCATTGTTAGCATATAGAATGACAACTGATTTTTGTATGCTGATTTTATATCCTGCAACTTTACTGAATTTGTTTATTTTAACAGTTTGGTGTGGAATTTTTAGGGTTTTTGTATATATAGGATTATGTCATCTGCAGAGAAAATTTTACTTTTTCATTTGATTTGTATGCCTTTTATTTCTTTTTCTTGTCTAATTGCTCTGACTAGGACTCCTAGCATTATCTTGAACAGGAGTGCTGAGAGTGGACATCCTTGTCTTGCTCCTGATCTTAGAGGAAGGATTTCAGCTTTTCTCATCATTGATTATGAGGTTAGCTGTGTGATTGTCCTATATATTTTTTATTCTGTGGAAGTACATTCCTTCTATACCTAATTTGTTGAGAGTATTTATCATGAAGGGATGTTGAATTTTGCCAAATACTTTTTCTGCCTCTATTGAGATAATCATGATTTTTTTTTTATCAAAATAATGCCAAGTTGCCTAAGAGTGATTTTTCAACGTCATTGAAAGTGAAAGTGACTGGATTATGCCCAGGAACATTTTGACAATTTAAAAAGTGTGTGTGTGAATATAATACAATATAATATAATTTAAAACAATACAGTATATTGGTTAGAATGGTAGGCTAGGAACAGAGTAAATACAGGTTTGCTATCTTAATTTCTTGCTTCTATATCATGGGTCTTTAGCATTAAATTCACATTAAATACACTATTAAGCAAAGTAATAAGCTGCAGATGTAATTCTGATTAATGCTATATCATTTCATGGTGAGGTAGAGAAGGTCATTCATCCTGTGGCGACAGTGAGCTAGAGCGCCTTGTGCACTGGGCTTAGGGTTGGAAGAGCCGTGGGCACAGATCTTCACATTTATTGTGGAATCCCTCTAGTGAATATTTCAGGTTATTTATTGTATTTTTCAGCTCTCTGATTTCTTTTTGGTACTTTCTGTATTTTCTACCTATTGAAGTTTTCACTTTGCTCGTGCAAAGTGGCCTCCTGACCTTGGCGTTCATCTTTATGATGCCTATTTTGAATATTCCATCAGATAAACTTCACTTCATTAGGGTTCATTTCCGAGGATTTATCTTGTTCTTTTGCTTGGAACACATTTCCCTGTTTCTTCGCTTTCCTTGACTCTCTATGTTGATATCTGTGCATTAGACAAAACTGCCACCTCTCCCAGTCTTCATGGTCTGGCCTCATACAAAAGACCGGCACCAACCAGCCTGGCCAGAGGTGTCTCTAACCTTTATGCTAGTCTAAGCTGCTCTCTTTGTTCTTGGCTGCCTCCGGGCATCTGGAGTACACTAGGTCCTGCCAGCTCTCTCAGACAAGTAAAACTAAAGCCGGTTCATCAGGAGTGTTGATGACTGAACACTTTGTGAAGCAAACTCCATCCAGTGAGAGAAAAATGATAGCCAGGAGTCTGCAAATTAATTCTTCACTCTTCCTTCTTCCAAAAGTCAGTTCCCAATTATAGTCATTCCACAGTTTTTCCAGGGATGTCCTAGAGACATGACCAAGATATTGATTGTGTTTCTTGTGAGTCTGTGGCCAACTCAGCAATGCTGCCACTTGTATTTGCTTTTCCTCCATCCCTGCCCCACATTTCTTTTCCCTCACTCTTGGTGCCTTGGTATTGTACACTCTAAAGATTTATTTTATTTATTTATTTGAGAGAGAGAGAGCCCATGAGTGGGGGGAGGAGCAGAGGGAGATGGTCCCACACAGACTCTGTGCTGAGCATGGAGCCCGACGCAGAACTTGATCTCACCCCCCTGAGATCATGACCTGAGCAGAAACCAAGAGTTGGATGCTTAATGGACTGAGCCACCCAGGTGCCCTGGTATTATACACTCTAATAAAACCCTAGCATGTGAGCTTTGCCTCAGCTGTTCTCCAAGGAACTGTGCTAAGACAACATCTTTCAGCAGCATCTCCCCCAACACTGGACACCTACCACTTGCATTTGAGATGTTAGTTTAGGTGTTCCACACAGATACAACATTGAATACTGTGGTGAGAAAGTTGTTTTTGTATGTTTGCTTTCCATCTTTTTAATTACTCCTTGGAGAAAATGTCCATTTGGAGCAGCTTTGTCTTAAATAACTCTACACAACTCAGTAAGTTCCTTCTCAACAGAGACCTTGAGATCTTAGCCACAGAACCTCGAGAAGAACTATAATTACCTATCATGGAATCACATTCTTTTTGTGTCCAGTGTATTTATTTTTTGTTTAGCTTCTCTCTATGGTCAGTGATACTCATTTTTCAGTTACACTGGTGACACACGTTTCCCTTTTAAATAAAATGAGCTTTATTTAAATTAACCCCTTAATAAAGGTCAGTTAAAAGTAAATAAGCCAATAAAACAGGGAGGTGATCAAAGATAGTGAAGAAACTCATTGTATGTAGAAACTCACTATGCTCACTGTACATAGTGCAAGGATTTGGCCCAAACCATAAAGGTGGAACACAATTAACTGAAGCCTGGGAAACCACCCTACAGCAAAGCCTTTTTTATAATTCACCATTTTATATTATTTTTTAAAGATTTATTTATTTATTTGAGAGAGAGAGCATGCAAGTGTGGGGGGCAGGGCAGAGGGAGAGAATCTCCAAGCAGACTCCCTGCCAGGTGCTGAGCCCATTA
Source organism: Neomonachus schauinslandi (assembly GCF_002201575.2). Lineage (NCBI taxonomy): Eukaryota > Metazoa > Chordata > Mammalia > Carnivora > Phocidae > Neomonachus > Neomonachus schauinslandi. The sequence goes on along the minus strand of NC_058418.1, from coordinate 28,741,324 downwards.
TGGGGCTCCATCCCACAGCCCATGAGATCATGACCTGAGCCGAAACTAAGAGTCGGATGCTTAACCTACTGTGCCACCCAGGCGCCCCTTGTAGGGCTGTTGCTTGGTACTGTGGGGGCAGCAAAAATCTGTCTATTTCAAACTTCTCTTTTTCCCTTCCTAGCCTTTCCCAGAGACCCTCTTAGGCTCTTTGGCCCCCTTCCTCCCAGGGTATAGAGACCTCCTACTCTGCAAGCAGATTTTGGCAACTGTGTTTTATTCGGTGTAACAATGAGTGTGGTTTTTCCTTTCTGCTCTCTATAACGTAGGCCCTGAAATAAACAAGAGTGCTAAAAGATAAATAGACCCTCAGAGCTACCCGGGAGTCCCATCCCATTAGCCCCCAACTGTAGCAGTTTCTCTGAAGCTGGTCTGGTTGTGGTGTGGCCCCAGTTCAAACCTTCTGCGAATCACTTTTGGGTTTCTTTCCAATTTAGAGCACCCAGTGTTGGCGCCAAGGGATGCCAGGATGCCCCCATAATCTCTACTGCTGGGCATTGTTGGAGATGGTAATTGATGGCAACTTAGCCTTCTGTAAATAATTCTGGAAGAGCATCTTCAAGTCTTCCTTCCTGCCAGCTTGCTTCTTCTAGGCACTTCCTATCTGAAAATTCTGTCATTTCTGCAGACCCTTCCCTCCTTTCTTTGTGGATCAGTTGTCCTTGCCCACCTTCACTGCCTGCCATTTCTTCTTTTCTTTCTCTTCCTTCCATCTCTCATTCTAGACCTCTATCTCCTGGGTTTCTTCTCGAAGGTTCTCTAGGCCTTCTTTTGGCCTTCCTCACTGTGCTGAAAACGCAACGTGGAAATGTCACCTTTCTTCCATAATTCACAGAAGGAGGTTTCCCAAGGTTTGGGAAATGCCACTGCAGAGACACCAAGGCCCCTTCCTGTAACCCATCACCCTCTTCTGGCACTGACACATTGAGCCAGAGGTGGAGTTCCTCTTCGTGATGTGGTGTTCATTTCTGGGACAAGGGCCCAGGAGTGCAGGCCCTTTACCCTCCAGCAGTGAGTACAGTAGTAGGGGGGCAGTGTAGTCTTGCCTCCTGCTCCTGCTCTGTCAGGACGAAAAGGCCATCGGCCTCACCAGACCTGAGGTCACCATCACAATGGGAATGCCCGGCTGAGAACCCCAGGCTTCATCCATGTGGAGCAGGCTCCCAGGAGAGTCCTAAGGACATAGAATACCATCTTGTGTGCCCTCTTCCAATCTCCCTTTTGAAAAAATAAGACAAGAGAGAAAAGGAAAAGGAAGGAGGGGAGGGGAAGAGGGAGGAAGGCTGGGATAGAGAGGGGGAAGATAGAAATGAAAAAGTAAAGGAGGCCTCTGTCTGGGAAATGCGGGTCTTCAGCTTAACTAATAAAGCTGCCTCTATCACCCGGCTGCAGGCACCCAGGATTGAGGGAACGCAGCCTCAAATTCTACTCTAAACTCAAGGGGAATGACCTTGGTGGAAATTTGCTGAGGTCCCCATGAAAATTGGCACAGAAACTTGGAATGCCAGGTTTGGAAAGAATTGAGACTTCCTGCCCTGGGATGGGCTTCCCAAGACTCTGAGCACAAGAGTTGGGTACATATACACACAAGAGTCTGGAAGGAATGGAACAAGTGTCCTGTACCTCCTTTTGATGCAGCCCTGGCCCCACCACCTCCTGGAAGCCTTCCTGAATTACTGAGTCTCCTCTTCTCAGGGACAGTACAACTCCAAACTTAATTCTTCACAATCCCATCTTTCTATTAGGGGCATTGCCTTATTTTCCTTCCCTTCTTGTGTTTTAACCCTGCCCCCAAAATGGCATCTTGCAGAGATGCACATAGTAGGCGGCCAACAATTGCTATTTACTGAGTGAACAAATCAAAGAAGTACTGTGGTCCAGGTCAGAAGGAATGGAGGAGTCTTTGGAATCCCGTGTTCTATCTCTAGTGACACCATTACTTTAGTTGTGTGGCTCTGGGGAAGTCCCTTTAATTCTCTGACCCAGAGTTTTCTCACATGTAAAATGAAGATAATAACACCTACCCTACAAGGAAGTCTCAACATTTACAGGTTGTGGTAGGCAGAATGATGCATCCACACCCAAAGATGTCCACATCCTAATCCCTAGAACCTGTGAATATCTTATATAATGCAATGAAGGGGGATCAAAGCAGCAGGTGGAGTTAAGGATGCTGATCAGCTGATCTTAAAATAAGGAGATGATCCTGGATTATCTGAGTGGGCCCAATGTAATCACCAGGGTCTTTAATAATGGAAAAGGGAGGCAGGAGTGAACCAGAGAGCTGGTGTTCCAAGGAGGACTCAGCCACACATCACTGACTTTGGGGATGGGGGAAGAGGCCAAAAGCCAGGAATAAAGGTGGCCACTAGAAACTGGAAAAGACAAGGAATTCCCTTGTGCATCTCCCCTAGTGCATCCAGAAGGAATGAAGTGTTGTTGACACCTTGCTTTTAGCCCAGTGAGACCCATTTCAGATTTCTGAGCTCCAGAACTCTAAGAGAATAAACTTGCATTGCTTTAAGTCACTAAGTGTGCTGTGTGGTAATTTGCTACAGCAGCAAGAGGAAGCTAATACACAGGTATTGTGTAGAAAGCCCCTGGCATTTGTCACTTTAATAGTTGAGAGCAGAGAAGGAAAGAAGGAAGGAGGAAGGGAGGGAGGGAAGGAGGGAAGGAAGGAAGGAAAGGAGAAAGGAAGGGAGGGAGGGAAGGAGGGAAGGAAGGAAGGAAGGAAGGGAGGGAGGGAGGGAGGGAGGGAGGGAGGGAGGGAGAAAGGAAGGAAGGAAGGTTGGTTAGTGTCTCCAGCTAAACTATCAGCAATGTGAGGTCAGTGTTTCTTCTTGTACATTTCACTCAACACCTAGCAGAGTGCTGGGCACACACCAAAGCTCAAAAAGGCCTCTATACTCATTGAATTTGACCTTTGGGGATCGATCGATGCTAGCAGGAGGGATGGGAAAGTGACACAGCATAGAAGAGGAGCCAGAGGGGTTTTGACTTCCTCCCAAAGTGCAGGCTACCCCTAAACGCTCATAATAGAGAAGCCAGGTTTTAATGCCCCTGTGCCAGGAGGCTCCAGATGAAGATGCTGGGGAAGGTGGGAGAGAGGATGTGTTAAGAGGCACATCTTGGCCACAGTGTCTTGCACCCTCCCCTACACCTCCCCAAACCCTGCCACTTAATGCATCTCTAGCACAGAAGAGGCCATTTCTCTGGGTGAGAGATGCTATCCACCCAGGAGGAAATGTTCATTATGAGCAAACCCGTTTCTGTTTACCAGCACTGTTTGCAGAAGCATCAGGCTGATTTCACCCAGTGCATCCAAAGAGCAAGACCCTGGTGCTGGCTAAGACAGTGAAGACCCTGCAGAGCAGGATTTTGCAAATTTTCTGGATGCTTTTGGGCCCTCCCAGAAGTCCAGTTTCCAAAGAGGAGACTTGGTTATTGGGATTCCACGGATGGATTGATCAGTTGGACTCTGCTGCAAATCGCTGAATGTCTTCCTTCATTTAAAAGAAAGGGAAAAAATTAGTTTCAGTTCTGAATGCATGGGGTGAGAAACCCAGAGGTCACTTTCTCTTTCTTTCGAGCTCTCTCTCACTCTCTTAAATAAGGAGAAAGGCTATATTTTTCCATGGATTAAGTCCAACACAGAGAAAACTGTCACTGTGAAAACAATAGAATTTATCTCCACTGATATAGCTTGACACTGGGACAAGTGCCTGAATTGTTGCCATAGCAATAAATGTGTCGGACTTATGCATGCGTTTTCTGCTATAGGATTTTGATTAATGGCATTGACTAAATGGTGTGAAGGGGGAGAGACTGTGCAGAAGGCCCAAGGAGAGAGAGCCAGGCTGCACAGCATTTGCTGTGGTCCACTACGGAGGATGGCAAGCAGAGTTGGCTGGAAACCAGTTAAATAGGGGTAGAATCTCATCCACAGGGCAGCATCTGCATGCCGGCAGTGGCAGAGGTCTGGGAGGTGAAGGGGAGGGTGCAAGACACTGTGGCCAGAGCTCAATCAGGGCGGGAGAGCTAATGTGATCTCACTGCTTCCTCTGTACCTGTATGCTAAGAATTCCGTGCGTCTCAACTTAATTAATCCTCCTACAAACCCTAGAGGGGGCTATTAATTTTTTTTTCAGATAAGGAAATTGGAGGCACAGAGAAGTTACTTAACCTGCAAAAAGTCACACAGCGCATGAGTGGCAGAATCAGAATTCAAACCCAGCCTGCCTGGCTCTGGAGGTGGAGCTTAACCACTGCACTGGCCTTTGCTCCAGGAACAGATTCTACCCTCCTGACCTTGCCTATCAGGATGGCAATGAGCAGGGGAGGGACTAAGAGAAGAAGAAGAGAGAGAGAGGATGGCTCAGTGAAAGATGTCCCCGTCTTTAGAAAATCAATGCAAAGCCCTCAGCGCTCTCTGAGGGGAGGGGGCATATTTTATAGGGTGCTAACATTGTAGGCACTCATTAAGTGCCTGGGGCTTGTGGTGTGCTCACTGCAGTCTCTACCAAGTGCTTCAAGTTTTCTGAGAGGCATGGGTGCAGGATAGCCGGAGTATGGAGGCTTGATTCCTGTCTAGTTGCTGTCCGTGTGACCTTGGACTGCTCACCTGATCTCCTAGGCCTCCATTCATTCATCTGTGAAATGGGTGTGATACCACCCCCCCATGGTTGTGGGGATTAAATGGGACGATGTAGTGCAAGACACTGAACCCAGTGATTAGCACACCTCCTCGAGTAAGTCCTCAAATTAACTAGTTTTTTTAAAAGACTCATTTTCAGGGCGCCTGGGTGGTTCAGCCAGTTAAGCCTCCGAAGCTTGGTTTCCGCTCAGATGGGCTCCCTGCTCAACGGGGAGTCTGCTTCTCTGCCTCCTTCTCCTTCTTCCTCTGCTCCTCCCCCTACCCCTTCTCCTGCTCACATGCTCTCTCTCTCTCAAATAAATACATCATAAAAAAAAACAAAACCAAAAACAAAATAGACTCATTTTCACTAATTCGCCTGGTGTTAGAAAATTCTTTCAGTTTCCAGTCCTCTGCCCAAACAAGTTTTCTACTGTCATTTTCTTGGATTTTTGCTTCTGTTCCTCCTGTTCTTTATTTTGTTAATACTCTTTTTCACTTGTGAGCTAGATCCCCTGAAGATGCCCTCCCAACTCTCTTCCCTCCTCTCTTCGCTTCTAAACTCTATTCCCTTGGAGATGAGGCTATGTTTGTCAGAATTCTCTTAACTTCTTTTTTTCAATTTTCAGCAATAAATCTATATGAGGAAGACTGTTTCTCTAAGGTGTCCCAGTTGTGCTGGCCCACGACATTCTGGTCTGATTTTCTTCCTTCCTTCATTCATTGACTCGCTCAAGAATCATTTATTGAGTGTCTACCATACACTCTTATCATTCATCATGGCAGATGGTTGCAAGTTCTCTGAAGAAAAAAACAAGCGGGGGGACGGATCTGAGAGCGACAGAGGTAGCTATTGCGTATGGCATGGCCAGGGAAGGCCTCTCTGCAGAGGCAACATTTGAACAGAGTCCTGAAGAAAGTAAGGGAGAAGGAGATGTGGCTATCGGGGGGAAGATACTCTAGGCAGAGGGAACAGCCAGTGCAAAGGCCCTGCTCCATTTGCAGGAGCAAACCTGTTTGCTCTGGAAGACAGCTCAAGCGGGAGACTCCGGGAAGATGGCTGTCACCTGGGTACTTCTTTCTGCCCTATCATATAATATTTTTTAAGGTTTTCTCTAATTCCCAGACATAAAGGTGTTTTCTTTTCCCCCCCCCAGGAGAGGGGGGAATTTTGAGTTGGTCCATGATGCCTCCTTGAATACGATACAGTTTGCACTGTAGCAGAAATCCTTTGAATTGGGGGAGGTGGATGGCACCCCTCCTAGATGTAGGGGCTGCTGCTGGTGTGTTGATGGCGTGAAGAGAGGGATGTACCCCGTCCTTCACTGCAGGAGACCAGGGATGGTGAATGCACAGCCCAAGGGTCCTGATCCCATGGCAAGTAGCACTTGTTGATCATGGTGCTTTTTTTTGCCGAGACTAGATGTTGCTTCAGAATCCTTCTCAACACTCCCGGTTAGTCATGACTGGCACCCAGGTGAAAGCTTTCTGGCATCCTGGTTGATGGTTTCTGACAGTATGCACACAAATGGAATGTTTGCATTAGGTCAATGAAACTGCTAATAGGTAACTTTAAAAATATCCTTAAAAATGGCAATTTCATGTGGTTAAATCTAATACTCTGAACTAAATACAACTCTGTTCCATGGACCTTTGCTGGGAATTCTTTGGTTAAGCCGAGATTTCTTGTCCTTTGTGAATACTTCAACCCTAATATACATCTTACTTTTCAAATACTGAATTTTCTTAAGGTGGGACCCGCCCCCCCATTCATTAATATCCTAACACAACTACCTTGGCACCAGCTCCATTTCCTGCCTTTGTCTAATTTTTTTTCATGTTCTGGGACTATGAGGTGGTTGAACCTATAATAAGGAGCCCCCAAAAGACATGCCAACAGGCCATAACTTTTCCCTCTAACTTCGGTGTAGTAGCTTGCTTTAGTGTTCCTCCCTGGAAGAGGTTTTTACTTTCCTTACACATCGTCCTGTGACTGATGGTGCATCCCTGTGGGAGAAGTGTACTGCCTGCCCCCTTGACATCAGGCTTAGCCATGTGACTTGCTTTGGCCAATAGAATGTGATGTATAATACTCTGGGCAGAAGCCTTAAAAGGCATTGCATGGGGACACCTGGGTGGTTCAGTTGGTTAAGTGTCTGCCTTTGGCTTGAGTCATGATCCCAGGGTCCTGGGATGGAGCCAGGGAGCCTGCCTCTCCCTCTGCCTGCCGCTCCCCCTGCTTGTGTGCTCTCTCTCTCCAACAAATAAATATTAAAAAAAAAATAATAAAAAGCATTGCATGGATCATTCATGGTGCTCTTTTCCTTCCGCCATGAGACCTGGATCTTGGGTTGTGAAGATATGAGAAACAGAAGTATAGAGCATCAGCTTTGCTGCAGCGGCATATGGAGCCAGTGAGAAATAAACTTTTGTAAGCCACTGAAATGTTGGGGATTGTTTGTTACTGTGACTGTACCTAGCCAAAGCTGACTAATGTATTTGGCTAGCATTAGATACCATCTTAATAAATAACTTAAGAAATAACTTTCCCGGGGCCAATTCTGGGTGAGTGTCATATAGTTATAGAACTCTCTAGGGAATGTTCCAGTTTACACACACTGTTGATGTGGTTTTTTTGTTTTTGTTTTTGTTTAAGATTTTATTTATTTGAGAGAGAAAGCAAGAGACAGAGCACGAACGGAAGAGGAGGGGCAGAGGGAGAGAGAGAAGCAGACGTCCCACCGAGCAGGGAGCCCAACGCGGGGCTCAATCCAGGGACTCCAGGATCATGACCTGAGCTGAAGGCAGATGCTTAACTGACTGAACCACCCAGGCACCTGTTGATGTTAAGGGCATGGAGGGTGTGAGACCACACAGCCTTCTAGGCACAACATAGGATCGACGTATCAGAAACTTTTAGTACAATGTGTCCAAACCACCTGATCACAGATGCTTTGTGGGAATAAAAAAGAGAGGGGGGGGAGATTCTGACTTCAAATAAGTTTGGAAACAATGTGTTAAATGAAGTTTTAAACAGGTTTCTTTGTGGCAAGACTTCTCAAAGCTTTTAATATGCTAAGGTGCATTGTGAGTCTCCAAGGAAAGAGGGTGTATATAGAATTCATTATTTTCCAAAATTGTTTGATCATGGAACTCTTTTAGTTTTTCATAGAGTATTTCATGGGCTTAGGGTTCTGCAAAAAATCTCAGCAAATCCTGCCCTCGGTGGTAGCAGACTTTGTGTATTTCCCATCTCCTCCAGCCATCTGTCCTAGCTGCCTGTCTTCTCCTTTGCCATAGTATGTCTTCTCTCCTCCTTTGCACCTGCTTTTCCATCTCATCTTATCATTCTACCTCCCCTATTTCTCTGCCCTCCTTCCCTCCTTCTTTCTTCTCTCCTTTTCCCTTCCAGACCCTATTGTCCCCTCCTCTCCCGCCCCTCCTGTTCACTCTCCTCACCCCTTTCTCTTGCTCCCCCTGGCTTTTCAAGAAACCAGAGTTTTCTCTGACTGGATGACCCAGGAGAGTGTCCTGCCTGATTGTCAAGTATCATTCCTGAAAAGGAAAGCCAGCCATGGTGCGGCCTGCTCTTCCCAGGTGTGGTGTTAATTTTAAAGTGATGGGCTTTAACACCACATCAGCCTCCTTAAGGAGAGCTCCTTTGTTCTAGACTCAGACAAAGCAGCACAGTCAGCCTTAAAAGAAAAAAAAAATCTGTTTCATTTTATATTGGAAAAATACAATGTGACATCTGGAGAATAAATTGTTCAGTCAGCCAGAACTACGCCTCGTAAAAATTGCTTAGGTTTCTGTAACAAGATTATTTACTGCGAGTGTTCACCTATAATACAGCACACTTTTGAAATGGACCTTTTATGAAACACATCAAGAACTGTAGAAATGTATTCAGTGCATTAATCTACAACACTGAACACTTTACCACACTTTTTAGAGCAGATTTCAAAACTCAGACCATCTAATGAGATAGAAAAAAAGTTATTCTTGTTCTATATTCATTCCAGTCATGTTCTATACAGAGCCCTTGGGATATTTAACATAACGCAATAGGTTTTTCAACATACACACACATACAATCACACACACTGTTCCACTCACACACAAACAAAATATATGACTGCTCAGACAAGTATTCAGTTTAGAATGCACTAGGCCCATATTTCAACAGCCTGTGTACAAGGCAAAGGCTGACTATTTTAGATACCAGAACTTTATAAATATTTAAAGATCTTGATTTAATCCAAATGAGAGATCGCTCAGGTGCTGTCAGTTACTTTCCATAACTCCTTCTTTTCTGATCGGAGGGTGACAGTTTGGATAGCGATCTCTTGGCAATTTGAGGAACAGCCTCAGTTAGTATCTGGCAGCTAGGACCGGGCCTGAGGTGGCTGAAGCAGGTGGATCGTGGAGAAGTGGGCCAGGCGCGGGAGGCAGGGAAAAGCATGCCCTATGATAGCCTGCTTCACTGACCTTGGCTTTTCTTTGCCACTCAGACTGCAGAAATGGGTTCTTCCAGCTGGACAGCTTAGGATTAGGTGGTCCAGCTGCTTTTTCAGGGTCAACTCAACAGCTCCCTTGGTTCCATGGTCATCAGTTCTAGAAGAGACGGAACAGAGAAGAGACTTGCCGAATGACTCTTCCACCAACCCAATGAGAGGCACTGGGCTCTCCAAGTTCACCTTGGCCCAGAGATTTTGGAGTTGTTGCTGACAGAATTAAACATAGGGAAGAGGCCAGTATGGAAATTCTGGGGAGGAGATCAAGAGCCATGCCAGACTTCTGTCTCTGGTGCCAAAGATCACCTAATTTCTCAGCCATCACCTCCCATCCTTTTGGTATCACCATACAGTAAAGGCTGCATGGAACTCAAGGTAGAGCTGGGGGCAACTGTGCATCATGCATGTCTTGGAGGATGGAGTTCTAGAGGAAGTTGCCAAGCTCTGCATTCTGAAGGTCTCTCCTCTCAGAGACTGAAGCTCTGGAGAATGCTTGCAGGATCCTGGCTGTCCTTAATGCAGAGCAAGCCTTTTCCTTCTACTTCTCATTTGCTTCTCATTCACTTTACTGAATTTCGAGCCTTTCTTCTGGCTCTCTATCCTCCTGGTCTGGTGGAGACTAAAGAATGAAGTTTTTTACTGCCTCTGCTTGGATTTCTCAGACTTTTTTTTTTTTAATGGGTTTTGGCATTTTCCATTTTAATTTTTTTCTAAGTCTCAAACTCTGGGGAACTCCCAGCCTCCCCAAAAAACTTTCTTCTACTCACTGTTTCCATCCCTTTCATGGCAATGTTGTCTTTGTTCTTCCTGGTCCAACCCAAGACACTTGTCCTTCGTGAAGCTCTCCATGACCCTCTGGCTCATGCCATATTTTCCCTCTGTATCCTCTTGGGCAATTTATTGAGCCATTAACACTCAGTCACGCATGGCCCTGCCTTGCTTCATCTAATTTCCCCTTGTGTGTTCAGCAGACACACGGGAAAATGGAAAGACTAGCGCACCAAGGATAAGAAAACCAAGGGTTCTAGTTTTATTGCACCATCATATATTTATCATGTAAATTTGGGACAAGTGCCTTAACAATTTGGAGCCTCATGTTCCTTATCTATCAAATTGCCACCTCCAAAAAAATGTTGCTAATATTAAGAGAAGTAAGCGAAAGCACTTCGTAAACTGAAAATCCTGCAACGGACATACAGTCTCAATTGTACTGAGCTTCTTGCCTTACAGTTGCTTCCATTTTCCCACAGTGGCCAGAAAAGTGTTGAACACACAGTAGGAAACCAACAAACCTTCATCAAATAGAATGTTTATCGGTTCTTCTTGCCCCCAGGGTGTCCTTACAGGTTCTAGCTTCTGGAAGGTCTATTACAAAGCACAGAGCCAATCCTAACCAGGATGAAAAAGAATTGAGAACCCTGTCCGTGCTTTTCACAAGGATGCAAAAAGCTGGGCTTCGATTATCCTCTACAATTTTCTAGAAGCTGGGTTGAGAGTTTTGTCATAGAGGACTCTCTGGAACGTTGCTGGCAGAAATCTGAAAGTTTAGCACAAACCATGAGATGATTTTTTTTCCCCTTCTTTCAAGAACAGAGAATACTAATAAATTAGGACCATCATTTGATGGGTCAGAGGTCTCTGAATAATTTCCTGTAAGGTAGTTATATGCCTATACTAAGAGAAAATGAGAAACATCTAAAATCTTAGAGCCCATTTGATTAAGAATTTGGTTGGCTTATTTCTTGGTATTTCTCCACCAATATCCTTTCCCTTGAATTCTGAAGATGGCAATGGATTTCACTGCAGACGAGAAGGACTATCCTCTTTTCCTTTGTTGCACTAGTGGCTCAGTGGTGGCAGGGGTGGGGGTGTTGGTTCTGGCTCTGAAGACCAGAGCCACTCAGATACTTGAAGATTCTACCTTCAGACTGAGGCTTGAAAGAAATGTGTGTTGGGGCGCCTGGATGGCTCAGTTGGTTATGTGTCCAACTCTTGATTTCAGCTCAAGTCATGATCTCAGGGTCCTGGGATTGAGTCCTGTGTTGAGCCCCATGCTCAGTGGGAAGTCTGCTTGAGATTCTCTCTCTCCCTCTCCCCCTCCCCCCATTCTCACTCTCAATAAATAAATAAATAAACTTAAAAAAGAGAGAAATATGTGTTGTTTGTCTATTAAGACAGTAAGGAGAAAGTGAATCCTTTCAGTCAGCTTCTCCTGGGAGTTCTAGAATCTCTATATCATTGTGATGGAAAAGAAACTAAGTGTGGTCTGCTCCAAAGAGGAGAGACAGCAGCAAGTTTAACAGCCCCCATTAGAGATCCTGGGCTCTGCACCCTGGATGAAACAACCCTGTTTCTTTTCCCTTGTTCCAATGCATGGACACATCTCTAAACATCGACTTGGCGTTGGGGAAAGCTGCAGGCTCCAAACTGAGGTCCCACCTACAGAAATCACTCCATTCCCCTTCAAAATGGTTTCAAGAAAGGCTTGAGAAAATCATATATAGACATGGACCTCATTCATTGGTGAAAATTTCCCTTTAAAAACATCTTAAAGGCATTAATTAAGAAGCTTGAAGGTTCAAGATTTTGTGAGGAAAACTGTGGGCAAAATGGAGAGAAGACATGGTCAGTGATCTACTATCTGCTGGGGAAGACTGAGCTGTACAGAAGGAATGATGGCACCAGACTGACTGTGGGAAGTACTGTAATGCGTGTGCAAGTGTTCACTGAAAGAGAAGGGAGGAAGACATCTACATGGGTGGAGGAAGTAAAAGAGAGGAAGACAATCTAACAAGGGCTATCCATGGTGATCAAACCAGTATCTTCAGGCATGGTTCCAAATACACTTCAGCCATGGCTTTGGCACCAGATGGATCAAAGAGGTCTTTGTGGAGTCCTTGACATGCCACGTTTTAGAAAAGGTCCCAGAAATTCAGTATGTTTACACTCTGTAGATACTGGTTAGGCAATATGACCACTTGGGATTTTTTTTATCTCCTCCTGTATATGTACTTGGTCTTTATGATTCTTGGTGGCCACTAGCAGGTGGGGATTTAGGTCTGTCAAAACTATTTGGAGTTTTAAATAACATAAGCCAGTTCAAGAGAGTTCAAGCAAAAAAAAAAGAGGGGGGATTTACTAAAAACTAAGAATGTCTCATGGAACCCATGGGAGGAATATAGTTGGGCTGTAGAACAAAACTGCTATCCTAGAACCTGGTAAAGTTGCTGGGGATCCAGGCAGTACTCCTTCTCTCTCGTTTCTGCTTCTTTCTGAGCCTCTTCTCAATTCTCTTTATATACCTGTTCCTATGCTTCTCAGTCCATAGAAAAAAATGGCCACCCAGATGTCCAAGTTTTTAATGTGTCCTTCATATTCCATCATTCACACAAACTGGTTCTCTTTGAATTCCTATTTCACAGGCCTGGTAGAGAATCTGTCTAAAGTAATTTAAGCCACGTGCTTCTCTTTGGTCCAATTAAGTTTCTAACACCCAATTCCAAAGCAGTTCAAACTCTTTGGTATTAAACACAACCCTTTAGACCTGACTCTTGCTATTTCTCCTGTCTCAATGATCACCACTCCTGATCTTGCAGTTTATGTTCCAGACATTTAGAGCTCCTTATGATTTCTGAAACAATGCATGGTGTTCATGACTCCATGCTTCTGAACATCCTGTTCCTTCTTTCTGCAGCCTCTTTCCCATCACCTGTTCATTTCACAAACTCCTATTCACCTGTTAAAACTGGCTTGCAAATAACCCCCTCTAAGAAGCTTTCCTTGAGACTTACCACACACACATACAGCCCACTAGAATGGGATGATGAATTGGCCTAACTCAAGACAAAATGGCACCCAAGATTGGATGCATAACACCACCTCCAATCCTTCTGTTTTCTTCATCCATGAATTATTCACATGGATGAATAACATCCTTAGACATGACTCTAAGCTCCCTTAGAATGGCTGCATTTTATTTATCTTCATCTTGATTCCCCTGCAAACATATATTTTTGCACAAGAAAGTAGTATAGCTTGGAGATTAAGCACAAGAAATCTGCTATCCTATAGACATGCCTGGGTTCAAATCTTAGCTCTTGCAATTCTTAGCTATAACTCTAGGCGAGTTCTCTTACTCTCTTTGTCTCAGTTTCCACACTTATAAAATGGGAGTAATCATAAGACTTACCTGTAAGGGGTACAATATGGTAATTCAATGAGATAAGCCTTCAACAAATGTTGTATATTATTATACAAAAATCTTCTAAAAAAAACTTCTGTTTTTTTTTTGTTTGTTTGTTTTTATGACTTGGAAGGCACTCTTTCAGCAACAACAAAACATCTTGTGTACCGTGAGGATCTTCACTGAGAACAATGATAAACCATTATTTATTAGATGGGCCAAAGTACTGGTTACCAGAAAGTTCTGATTAATAAATTCAGTTTAATCTCCTGCATGCTTTTTAGCTTTGATTCCATTTCCTGTTCCTAGATGGCGAAGAATTGGAAGGACAGGCTGAGCTTTGATTTCACACTTAGGGATTCTCATCAACGGCCACAAGTTATTGGGATAAAATGTCTTTCCAGAGCTCTGCCATCCCATCCTTTTCCCTGCTTGCCAGCCCAAAGCCTCTGTCCAATTCATCCGCCAGAAAAGTGTTCCTCTCAGGACAATAGAGGAGCTTTGTAAAGTTCTGGAACTCTGAGTTTCTCAGCCAGAACTCCAGGGGGAATAGCCTTTTATTCTGTAAGAGAAAACAGAGATGAGGGGGTGAAGCAAAGGAAAAGAAAAATTCTCTCTTTCTTATGCAGGCATACGCACGCTCGCGCACATGCACACACACACACCCTCTCTGTGAGCTCTAGGATTTTTGGATTTGTAAGAAAACACACATATTTTTCTAAGTCTGCTGGTGACAGCTCTTCTTTCCAAATTTTATTGGAGGCTGCTCTCTGTGTGCCCCATGCTTAAGGCACAAAGATGCAAGACTTGGCGCCTCGCTGCATATTGGTTCCCACCTTCTCACTCTTGCTCCCAGCCCCTCACGCCCTTACTCACGGTTCCTTTTCTTCTTTGGTCTCTTTTCTTTCTGTGTTTGTCCTCTCTCCTCCCTTTTCTCCCCTCTGTTCCTCTTTCCCTCCTCCTACCTCTCTTTCCCCTCTTACTGGAGGAGCACATTCATTCCTTGGTCACATTCTGTTCTCGACTTTAGGAGATGAGATACATTTCCAGCACAACAAAACCAGCCCCAGGACTGTGTTCATCACACGTGAGTGCTGCTTTTGTGGGCAGGCACATGCCCGGAGGGATTCTGGCACCTGAACACAGCCCAGCAGCCTCTTGCCTCACGCTATAGAATGCAATGTTGCTCCATCCAGAAAAGCCTGCACTTCCAGAGCCCTTGCTTTGGCTACAGCCAAGCTACTCTTTGAGCTCTTTATTTTGAAACCATGTCTTGTTAGATTCTGCAACTATCTGTCTCAAAAAATTAAATAAAATAAAATAAAATTAAATTAAATTAAAAATGCAAAAATAAATGGCCTTATGGCCACGCACTGATCATCTGGCCCTGGAACACGATAGATCTCTGGAATGATGCAAATAACTGTTTGAAATCTGCTGCCACTTTTCTAAATATTAGCATTGGTATTAAACAGAAATGTCTCCTGCCAAAAAAAGAACACTAGGTTTAGGGCCAAAGGGAGTTGATTCTGACATTCATTATCATTTTTTTTTCTTAATATTTCAATTTGGAGGAAATGAGATAGGGGATAACTGGGTACAGAAGAGAGTTGTGGGGTTTTTTTTTTTTTCTTCTGCTTCCTTTTTTTCTTCTTTTGAGAGGGGGTTGGGCTGAAGCTGTGCATGTCAGAGAATTTACCCAGGAGGATGGCCAACCTGCAGCAGAGTCAATTTAGTTACAAGATCAAAATCTCTTGACTCACAGGAGACAGTGTTAAAAGGTTGGGAACAGCTACAGATCTGTTAAAATCATGCTTTTGCAGCAAAATCAGATTCTGAATTGCTTTACAGGCTCTTCATTTATAAAGCTCCTTTCAAGCTAGCAGGTTTTGGTCCAAGCAGTCAGGATGCTTACTTAGGAAGCTGTTGAACCAAGGCATTGACTTCAGGCAACCCTCCCCCTACCCCCACCCCAAAGCCCAGCCCCCACCTAGGTCAAGTCCAGAGGCTTGAGGGACAGGAAGAAAAAGTGAAGCCCCAGACCAGGCCTGGTTTTGAGGTGTTTGTGAACTAGGAAGCCACTGCCTGATGCTCTCTCAGAGAGAAACACATTCACAGCAGCTACTGAGCACTTACTATGTGCCAGACATTGTGCCAAATATTTATGGACAGGGGTCAGCAAACTAGAGTCCACGGACGATTTCCAATCCAGCACTTCTTTTTGTGCAGCCTGTGAGCTCAGAATGGTTTTGACATTATTTTAATGGTTAAAAGAATAATCAAAAACTATTTCATGACTCATGCAAATTATATGAAAATCAGACTGCAATGTCCATAAGGAGAGTTTTATTGGCTCCTGACCATGTCAATGCATTTACGCCTTATCTGTGGCTGCTTTGGGGGGACAATGGCTGGGTTAAGCAGTGGCAGCAGACATTGTAAGACCCACTGAGCAGAAAATATTTATGATCTGGCCCTTTACAGGAGAAGTTTGTGGACCCTGTTTTTGCAAATCATCTCATTCTTACAGTGGACTTCCAGAGTAGGGCCCCTGGCTACCCTTATTGCTGTCAGTGGAGAGGGAAGGGAGATGCAGAGAAGTCACTGTACCTAGGCACTTGGCATGACTTGTTTTTTTTCAAAGTCACCGTTGATGAGATTTCTTTTAAAAGGAGGCATTTCTATAGGTGCTAGGGAGTTAGAGAGGAGTAACAGGCAAAGTCAATGACCCTGGAGAGTTTCAGTCAAAGGCAGGAGCTGGTTATATGTAGATAGTGTAATTCTTTGAAGTCATAAAACGCTTTTCTTTCCTTTATTTCTTTAAGAAACATGTATATAGCCATTGGTATGTGGCAGGTCCTAGTCTAAGTGATTGAGAAACATTAACTCATTTAATTCTCTCAGCCACCCTATGAAGTAAATACTAATAGTACTTCCATTTTAGAGATGGGGAAACTGAGGCACATACAGTTAGTTTAGTAACTAACTCCTAGTTGTTCAATTAGTGGCAGAGGCGGGCTTTGAATATGGTTGACCCTGATTGGAATGCCCTTGCTCTGCACCAAGGTCCCGTGCTGGTTTTGCTCTTTTAACGTATCATTTGGTATTTGCAGGAATCCTGTGAGAACAAGAAATGTTTCTGCTAGTCCCACTTAACAGAGACAGAGACTGAGGACCTGAGAGGTTCAATGACCCAAGGATGAGCACCTATTTTGTGACAAAGCCACGCATGCTCTGATGTCCCCTGCCTACTTCACTTCACATCACATCACCCTCTTCTTGCTGTTTTGCCCTTAAGCACCATTTGATTTTCTTTTGGGTTCACTTCACAGTTCTTGCCTATGAAGTTTCCTCTTTCTGCAACACCCTTCCCCTGCACTCTTCATGCATGTGGCTTCTTTTCATCTCTCAGATGAGGTGATCTTAGCAAAAGATAGGTCCTGCTTCTCCCATGAAGAGATCCCCAAATAACAGTAGTTATTTCTTTCTCATGCAAAAGTCTGTGTAAGCATCAAAGGCTGGTAGGCAGCTCCATAATCATGAAGGACCAGGCTCCTTCTTCAACATGGCTTGGTCTTAGAATCCAAAAATATTGCTGCAGTTCCTGCCATCACATCTGACTTCCAGTCAGCCGAAGGGAGGAAGAGAAAGTAGAACAACCCACATCTTTGGCCCACATTCCATAGGCCAGGATTTAGTCAGATGGCCACACCTAGCTGCAAGGGAATTTGGGAAAACCAGTCTTGTCTCTTAAAGGCTTTATGCTCAGCCAGAAAGTAGAGAGCTCTGGTGATGAGCAAGAAGGGAAAATAGGCATGGGAAGACAACAGTGTTCCTTTAGAGTACTTCCCCAATTAATAATATGGTTTAATCTGTGTATTATTTAATCTTTTTCTCACTAAGCCAAAACTAAGACCTTCTAACCTGTTTCTACTATGTCTCCAGCACTTAGCAGAGAGCTGAGCACATTGTAGCTGCTCAGGATTTTTTTGTTGTTGTTAAGATTTCATTTATTTAGAGAGAGCAGGGGGAAGGGCAGAAAGGGAAGGAGGGAGAGAATCTCAAGCAGACTCTGCGCTGTGCGTGGAAGCCTAACACCGGGCTCAATCCCACTACCCTGAGATCATGACCTGAGCTGAAACCAAGAGTTGACGCTTAACCAACTGAGCCACCTAGAGCCCCTGCTCAGTATTTTTTGAATGGATGCCCTTCTGGGTCAGGAAAAGAAGTCAGGACACCAAGCTCTTGCCTGTTTCTCCAGCTCTAAGCCAAGGGGGGCAAAGGATACCTTATCTTGTTTAAACTACAAGATAAGAGAATTCCAGGAAAAGAATAGAAAGGTGGATATTCTTTTCCTGACCCCTTGGGTAAAGTTGTATTGTCTGATCAGTGATTAATTGCCCAGTTGGTGAGAGAGACACCCAGTGAGCATAGGATACAGTGAACACATGCAGAGGTCAACAGCAATGGACTGACTCAATAACAAGAGGGCTGGTCTCAAGAGGGTGTGCAGCCCTCTAAGTCATACTTCCATTTCATGAGCCCTGGGGGATCGGGAATGTAACCACGAGTCCATTATTTGAACATAGTTAGGACGAAGTATCATACTCCTTAGTGAAATCTCTGCTAGCCAAGGTAATCTTATAGCTCTCTCACCAAAGAATATCGTTTGTAGCCACTTAGAGTTTTCATTTTGCAGAACGCTAAGAGAGATATCATTTGTCAACTGCCTACTATGTGCCGGGAACAACGAGTCCCTTGAACATAATATGATCAGCCAAGCACTCAACTGCTATGAGAAGTTTCCAGGGTAGCCAATGGAAGCAACACTATTCCACGTTCACCAAACTATTTCCTTTATTCCTCTTAAGCTCACAGAAAGGCTACATTTCTTATCTTCTCTTTGATGGAGGTGGGGTGGGGCATGTAACCAGATCTGGTCAGTGGAACACAGGCAGAAATGACATAAACCACCTCCGGACTTGGCTCCATCTTTTTGTCTATCATCCTCTTCCATGGTATGGTTAGCCATGTGTGAAGATGCTCAAGCTATATTATAGAAGAAGCCCATACCTCTGAATCCTTACGTCTCCCTATAGGAGACATCTCAGATGTACATCTTCAGATTCTCTAGGGTCTCACCTGTACATTATTCCAGCCACTGCTGTGGTGACCAGAACCCCAAAGATTCAAGCCTACAACTCTTATGTATACCATAGCTTCTTTGTGGATGGTTGACACAGGATAACTCAGAGGTATGGGGGTGCAAAGCCTCATTGGGACAAGCTTTGTTTGTTTCTTTTGTTTTTGCCAGTTTTATTGAGAAATAATTGCCATACATCACTGTATAAATTTAAGGTGTACAGCATGATAATTTGATTTACATATAGACTGAAATGATTATCACAATAGGTGCAGCCAATACCCATCTTCTCATATAGATACAATAGTAAGAAAAGAGAAAAAAATATGCTTGTGATGAGGGCACTTAGGATCTACTTCCTTAACAACTTTCCGATATATCACACAGCAGTATAAGCTATAGCCCTATAGCCATCACCTTGTACATTACATCCCCAGTACTTATCTATCTTATAATTGGAAATACGTGCCTTTGACCTCCTTCTTGCAATGCTCCCTCCCCCCCAAACTCTGCCTCTGGTAACTGTGTCTGATCTCTTTTTCTAGGAGCTTTTAAAAAAAATTCTATGTATAAATGAGACCCTACAATATTTGTCTTTCTCTATCCGACTTATTTCACTTAGTATAATGCCTATGAGTTCCATCCATGTTGTCACAAATGGTAGGATTTTCTCAATTTTTAAGGCTGAATAATATTCCAGTGTGTGTGTATCTCACAACTCTTTTTTTCTAAGATTTTATTTATTTATTTATTTATTTATTTATTTATTTATTTATTTATTTAT
>NC_058418.1:28651794-28722015 GCF_002201575.2 Neomonachus schauinslandi | reverse complement strand
TATTTATTTATTTATTTATTTATTTATTTATTTATTTATTTATTTATAGCACAAGCGGAGGGAGGGGCAGAGGGAGAAGGAGAGAGAGAATCTTCAGCAGACTCCGCCCCGAGCTTGGAGCCAGACATGGGGCTCCATCCCATGACCCTGATATCATGACCTGAGCCGAAATCAAGAGTCTGATAAAACTGACTGAGCCACCCAGGCACCCCTGTATCTCACAACTCATTTATTGTTTTTTTTTTTTTTTTAAGATTTGATTTATTTGACAGAGAGAGACACAGCAAGAGAGGGTACACAAGCAGGGGGAGTGGGAGAGGGAGAAGCAGGCTTCCTGCTGAGCAGGGAGCCCCATGTGGGGCTCGATCCCAGGACACTAGGATCATGACCTGAGCCGAAGGCAGATGCTTAACGACTGAGCTACCCAGGCACCCCAAGATTTCTTTTTTAAGATTTATTTATTTATTTATTTGACAGAGAGAGACACAGCGAGAGAGGGAACACAAGCAGAGGGAGGGGAGAGTGAGAAACAGGCTTCCCGCAGAGCAGGGAGCCCGATGTGGGACTTGATCCCAGGATCCTGGGACCATGACCTGAGCCGGAGGCAGACGCTTAACGACTGAGCCACAACTCCTTTATTCATTCATCCATCCATCAATGGGCGCTTAGGTTGTACTTAGGTTGTTTCTATGTCCTGGCTGTTGTAAGCAATGCTATTCTGAACATGGAGGTGCCGATATCTTTTCGAGTTAGTGTTTTTCTTTCCTTTGGATAGGTTCCCAAAAGTGGAATTGCTGAATCGTATGATAGTTTTATTTTTGATTTTTTGAGGAAACTCCATACTGTTTTTCACAGTGGCTGCACCAATTCACATTCCCACCAACAGTGCCCCAGGGTTCCCTTTCCTCCACAGCCACACCAGCATTTGTTAGCTTTCTTGTCTTTTTGATGATGCCCATTCTAACAGGTGTGAGATGATGATCTCACTGTGGTTTTAATTTGTACTTCCAATATGACCAGTGACGTTGAGCATCTTTTCACATGCCTGTTGTCCCACTGTATATCTTCTTTGAAAAAATATCTTTTCAGGTCCTTGGGGCAAACCTTTGATCCATGGGGATGGGAGCCAATAGACAAATGCCTCACCAATTTTCTATCAGATACATACTCATAAGGTGCATTTCATGTCCTTTGTCAGAGTCTGTGGGATCACACACCCTACTGCCCTCAGTGGCCCTACCGAGTCGCTGGCTTAGCAAGGCTTCCTTGTACCGACCCCTCCTTCTAACCTGCTTCACGCTGTTTGTTCTCACCCCTGCTGCCTGCTATTGTGGTGCCCATAAAGCGCTTGCACATCAGCCTTTTGCTCGGTGTCTGCTTTCTGTGGGATTCTGTTTAAGATACTCTGCTGGACTGAGAGATTTCTGGGACAGCCACCCAACCGGGAACATCAACGTTGAATCTTATGTGAGTGAGAAATAAATTAGGATTGTATCCAGCTATTGAAAATGGGTTTGCAAGTCAGGAAATGACAGATGTTGGTGGGGATGCGGAGAAAGGGGAACCCTCCTACACTGTTGGTGGGAATGCAAGCTGGTGCAGCCACTCTGGAAAACTGTATGGAGGTTCCTCAAAAAGTTGAAAATAGAGCTACCCTATGATCCAGCAATTGCACTACTGGGTATTTACCCCAAAGATACAAAAGTAGGGATCCGAAAGGGTACGTGCACCCCGATGTGTATAGCAGCAATGTCCACAATAGCCAAACTGTGGAAAGAGCCAAGATGTCCATCGACAGATGAATGGATAAAGAAGAGGTGGTATGTATATACAATGGAATATTATGCAGCCATCAAAAGGAATGAGATCTTGCCATTTGCAACGACGTGGATGGAACTGGAGGGTATTATGTTGAGCGAAATAAGTCAAACAGAAAGACATGTATCATATGATCTCACTGATATGAGGAATTCTTAATCTCAGGAAACAAACTGAGGGTTGCTGGAGTGGGGGGTGGGGTGGGAGGGATGGGGTGACTGGGTGATAGACACTGGGGAGGGTATGTGCTCTGGTAAGTGCTGTGAATTGTGCAAGACTGTTGAATCTCAGATCTGTACCTCTGAAACAAATAATGCAATATATGTTAAGAAAAAAAAAAAAAGAAGAAGAAGAAGAAGGTAGCGGGAGGGGGAGAATGAAGCGGGGGAAATCGGAGGGGTAGACGAACCATGAGAGACGATGGACTCTGAAAAACAAACTGAGGGTTCTAGAGGGGAGGGGGGTGGGAGGATGGGTTAGCCTGGTGGTGGGTATTGAGGAGGGCACATTCTGCATGGAGCACTGGGTGTTATGCACAAACCATGAATCATGGAACACTACATCTAAAACTAATGATGTAATGTAGGGGATTAACATAAGAATAAAAAAATAAAAATAAAAATAAAGAAAAGAAAATGGGTTTGCTTATGACAGTAGCAAATGCTAATTACCCTGATTCATGTATTACTCTCCTTTTCCAAATAACAGAACTGAGTTCAGAAAATTGAAATAACTTTCCCAAACTGTGTGCAGTTTGTGTTAGAACTGGGGTTCAAATTAAGGTCTGCTTAATTTGCAGCGGTTCCTGGGACATCATAATTTACATGAGCCATTGACAGAGTTTCCACAAATTGGTGACTTTTAGAGGAGCATCTTCCTCTTTCTTCCCCCGCCACATCATCCAGTCTGATGGGATAGGTATTTGCCTAGCTGACCTCAACCCAAAAATGCTAGTATAGGCAACCTCCCTCTTTCTATCAATTAGCATCCATTGATGTGCCTGCCTACTTCTTTATTTTGTTGGGTAGGGTTGAGGGGAAGACTTTCTTTGAGGACTATGCAAATACGTGGGTGAGAATTTGGCAAGATCTCAGTTCTT
Organism: Neomonachus schauinslandi; assembly: GCF_002201575.2. Classification (NCBI taxonomy): domain Eukaryota; kingdom Metazoa; phylum Chordata; class Mammalia; order Carnivora; family Phocidae; genus Neomonachus; species Neomonachus schauinslandi. The sequence goes on along the minus strand of NC_058418.1, from coordinate 28,719,098 downwards.
AATTTTCCTCTTAGGATTGTTCAGTCAAGCAAATATCATTTATTATATGAAAAAAAGTTTTTAAATGACACATTCAAAAAAGCAGCAAAAAAAAAAAGTAAAATCACCTATAATATCAGGAACGAAATAAATTATTCAAAGTGTGGGGGAAAGAACTCCCACCCCCCAACAAGTCCCCAGACTTGACCATTGTCAGACTTACCTCCCAAAGAAGAGCATTGTTAAGAATTTGGGGCAAAGCTATTCCTGTACAGATCCCTCCATCTGTCTGTCTGTCTGTCTGTCTATCTGTCTATCTGTCTATCTATCATCTATCTATCCATTTATCTATCATCTATCTACCTACCTACCTATCCATCTACCTATTCACATATACAGTTATGATCATTTTGTACATACAGTTAAAAACCAAAAAATTGGGTGTTATTCCATATGGTAAAATCTTTTTCTCTTAATTCTATATTATGAAAATATTCATTGAGGCATATTTGTAATTCTACAAATATTCAGCATCAGCATCATTTATTCAGCAAATATTTACTGATCACCTGCTGTGTGCTAGGTGCTGTCTTAGACTTGGGGTCATAATGGTGAACATGACCACATTCCTACTTTAATGAGTCATGCAATAAAAATTGGCCTTATGATGTAATATTCCATTGCATAGAAGTATCACATTTCACTTAACCAATGACCCAGGGACAGGCATTCTAGGTTGTTTCAATTTTATTTGTTGTTACAAAAAAATAGTGTAATGAACATCCTTGAATATATATCTTTACATACTCATGCTAACATTTCTGTGGAATGGAAGCCTAGAAACAGAATTATTAGCTTACTTTCAGCTTTGTAATAGATACTGTTAATTTACCATCCAAAATATTGTACCAATGTTTTGATAGAGTTTGAATCTGCTCTATTTTCCCTAGCCTCTCCTGCACTTAATGTTATCAGTGTTGGGTTTTCTTTCCCCATCTCTAAGGTGAAAATAATATCTCACTGTTGCTTTTATGCACTTTAATACATGGCAAGGCTGAGCACCATTTCCCATGTTTGCTGGCTGAATGCATTTCTTTTGTGAATGGCTGCTCGTATCATTTATCCACTTGTTTATTGTTTATTTCTTCTCATGAATTAATATTGAGCTCCTAGTGTGGTGAACATAACAGATTCCTTCAACGAGCTTCCAGTCCAGCAGGGAAGACAGTGGACAATAGTAAAAAGAAGCAGATGCATCCAATGAAAGTGTTGTATCAGGTTCTGTGGGGGCACATAACAGTCCGGGGTGAGAGTCAGCAGGGCAGTCTTCCAGGTAGAGAAGATATTTAATAGTAGGAGGAACTGGCCAGGTGCAAGTGGATAGCAGACTTAAATTCCAGGATAAGGACACAGCAAGCATGACGACAATTACAAGCGTTGGGTTTAGCTTTATTATTTACTTACATATCTGTATAAATACAAGTTCTTATATGCACAGACTGATGAGACCAGGTGATATTAAGATTACGAAATAATTACTCCTTAATAATATTAATAATAGTAATAATAATAGCCAACATTACTTTCATCTAGTATATTCTGGATACTCCTATGAGCACTGCACATGTATTACCTCATTTAATCCTCCCTCAACCCCCTGTGCTAGGTACTATTTTATTATTCCCATTTTACTGATGAACAAACTGAGGCACAGCCAGGAAGTTGTGAAGTCTGTTCTTGGCACTTGTGTAGCTGGTATGCCTTGACTCAGTCTATTTCTTTTTTTTTTTTTTAATTTTATTATGTTATGTTAGTCACCATACAGTACATCATTAGTTTTTGATGTGGTGATCCACGATCCATTGTTTTCGTATAACACCCAGTGCTCCATGCAGTACGTGCCCTCCTTAATACCCATCACTGGGCTAACCAATACCCCCTCCTTCCTCCCCTCTAAAACCCTGTTTGTTTCTCAGGTCCATAGTCTCTCATGGTTCATCTCTCCCTCCAATTCCCCCCCCCCCATTTTTCCCTTCCTTCTCCTAATGTCCTCCATGCTATTCCTTACGTTCCACAAATAAGTGAAACCATATGATAATTGACTTTCTCTGCTTGACTTATTTCACTTAGCATAATCTCCTCCAGTCCCATCCATGTTGATGTAAAAGTTGGGTATTCATCCTTTCTGATGGCTGACTAATATTCCATTGTATATATGGACCACATCTTCTTTATCCATTCATCTGCTGAAGGGCATCTCGGCTCTTTCCACAGTTTGGCTATTGCGGACATTGCTGCTATGAACATTGGGGTGCATATGGCCCTTCTTTTCACTACATCTGTGTCTTTGGGGTAAATACCCAGTAGTGCAATTGCTGGGTCATAGGGTAGCTCTATTTTTAAATTTTTGAGGCACCTCCACACTGTTTTCCAAAGTGGCTGTACCAACTTGCATTCCCACCAACAGTGTAAGAGGGTTCCCCTTTCTCCACAACCTCTCCAACATTTGTTGTTTCTTTCCCTGTCCATTTTTGCCATTCTAACTGGTGTAAGGTGGTATCTCAGTGTGGTTTTGATTTGGATTTCCCTGATGGCTAATGATGATGAACATTTTTTCATGTGTCTGTTAACCATTTGTATGTCTTCTTCAGAGAAATGTCTTTTCATATCTTCTGCCCACTTTTTGACTTGATTATTTGTTTTTTGGGTGTTGAGTTTGAGAAGTTCTTTATAGATCTTGGATACCAGCCCTTTATCTGTAGTGTCATTTGCAAATATCTTCTCCCATTCTGTGGGTTGCCTCTTTGTTTTATTTATTGTTTCCTTTGCTGTGCAGAAGCTTTTTATCTTGATGAAGTCCCCAAAATTCATTTTTGCTTTTGTTTCACTAGCTTTTGGAGATGTATCTTGAAAGAAGTTGCTGTGGGCGATGTCAAAGAGGTTACTGCCTATGTTCTCCTCTAGGATTTTGATGGATTCCTGCCTCACATTGAGGTCTTTCATCCACTTTGAGTTTATCTTTGTGAATGGTGTTAGAGAATGGTCGAGTTTCATTAATAAGAGGAGGAAGAAGAACCATATGGTCCTCTCAATTGATGCAGAAAAAGCATTTGACTAAATACAACATCCTGTCCTGATTAAAACTCTCCAGAGTATAGGGATAGAGGGAACATTCCTCAAGCTCATAAAATCCATCTATGAAAAACCCACAGTGAATATCATCCTCAATGGGGAAAAGTTGAGAGCCTTTCCCTTAAGATCAGGAACACGTCAAGTGTGCCCACTCTCACCACTGTTGTTCAACATAGTACTAGAAGTCCTGGCAACAGCAATCAGACAACAAAAAGAAATAAAAGGTATTCAAATTGGCAAAGAAGAAGTCAAACTCTCTCTTTTCGCAGACGACATGATACTTTATGTGGAAAACCCAAAAGACTTCACCCCCAAATTACTAGAACTCATCCAGCAATTCAGTAATGTGGCAGGATACAAAATCAATGCACAGAAATCAGTTGCTTTCTTATACACTAACAACGCAACTGTAGAAAGAGAAATTAGAGAAACGATTCCATTTACAATAGCACCAAAAACCATAAGATACCTCAGAATAAGCCTAACCAAAGAGGTAAAGGATCTATACTCTAGCAACTACAAAACACTCATGAAAGAAATTGAAGAAGACACAAAAAGATGGAAAAATATTCCATGCTCATGAATCGGGAGAATAAACATTGTTAAAATGTCTATGCTACCCAGAGCAATCTATACCTTCAGTGCCATCCCGATCAAAATTCCAATGACATTTTTCAAAGTGCTGGAACAAACAATCCTAAAACTTGTATGGAATCAGAAAAGACCCCGAATCGCCAAGGACATGTTGAAAAAGAAAAACAAAGCTGGGGGCATCACGTTGCCCGATTTCAAGCTATATTACAAAGCTGTGATCACCAAGACAGCATGGTACTGGCACAAAAACAGACATACAGACCAATGGAACAGAATAGAGAACCCAGATATGGACCCTCAACTCTATGGTCAAATAATCTTTGACAAAGCAGGAAAAAGCATGCAATGGAAAAAAGACAGTCTCTTCAATAAATGGTGCTGGGAAAATTGGACTCAGTCTATTTCTATTGTCTTCCTCTTAGGATTCACTTTAAGACCTAGGGCTTCATTAGGCTTCCATCCCATAGTTGTGTGATGATGTTGGGATGATGACTCTGAGCTTTAGATTCTTCTTCTGTAAAAGAAAAATAATGATGCTTAACATCGATAGACCACTTTCTTTGTCAGCCAGCTAAGTTGGGTTACATCTCAGTTAAATAAAATAATGCTTATAATCACAAAGGGTTCTTTCTTGCTCATGCTACATCATTAGTCGGCTGTGACCTCCACTCCGCATCTCCTTTCTCTAGTACTTTGGCTCTTGGGGCTCCATCATGGTGCAGGCATCCCTGGTCCCTGCAGTAGGGGGAAAGGCATTACAGCATCTTCCACTAGCAGCCCCATGCTTCCATTCAGCAGTGGTGCATATTCTTCCTCTTTCTCTTCATTGGCCGAAGCAAGTCATGTGGCCACACCTGAGCGCCAACACCCAGAAAGGCAGTCCAGCCAGGTGCATGAAGGGAAGAACAGGACCACGGATCAACTACTCTCATCGATGTGCCAACTCTGTTCTAAGTGTTTTCGTGTAACGACTCTATTTGCCAACAACCTGGTGTAGTTACTGATGGCTGTGCCCATTTTAAGGATGAGGAAGTTGAGGCACAGAACGGTCACTTGGCTAGTAAGTGGTAAAGCCAAGTTTCAACCCCAGCGGTCGGTCCCCAGGTCCCATACTCTTGAAGTCTGTATAGTCACCCTACAGGGTTATCAGGAGAATAATAGATAGAAAGGGACTTGAACAATGCAGGGGACCATAAATAGTATTCGCATTGTTGCTGCTGCTTCCTCAGTGTTCGGGCCTCTGGAGGTCCTTAGGCAGGGAAATTGACTTGACTCAGCCCTTTCTAGCAGCCTTCTCCCTCTCCACCACCCAACCAGAAAGACAGATTTTCCAGGAGGCATTGCCGCCTTTAGCCGTGAACGAGTCCTGCCCAAACAACCCAGTACACAATCTTTTTTTCCAGTCCAGCTCCCAATAACCTAAAAATCTCAAGCAAGCGCGGTGAATCAAATGAATAAATATCAGTCACCAAAGGGCCGGCTCTGTGAATAAGTCATGTAGCACAATGTAAAGTGGGATAACACGTTGTAAATTAATGTTGTTAAAATGAATACTTGATAGTAATCCCAAGGAAGGCTATTTACCATCAGCACTTGAAGCGACAGGAGCAGCGTGGAAGCCAAAGCAATTTGCATCGCATGGAAACACTCAGGTTTGTCACTGCTGCTGAATTCTCAAACGCTTTGGCTCTTCTCCATGTGCAGCGCAGTTGAATGCTTACCTAAAAAGCAACGGGGCAGGGAAGTGCTCTGTGTGCCTTGCAAATGGGCAAAGATAGAGGTCAATGGTGATGCATGAAGCAAAGCAAAGGAAATCTGTTTGAGGAGTCATCCCCCCACCCGCAACCCCGGGTGGTCCTTGACTTCTTCTTAAGGGATTGTGAGGATAATAACTTGCTTTTTATCTGAAGAGGGAGAACCTGCTCCCCCCCCGCCCCCCACTGCTGTAATAAGGAAATAACAGTAACAAGTGCACACCATTTAAACCTGTTCTTTTAAACCTAATTTTCGGGAGACTAGGAGTTGCCCCTTTTGGAAGACATACCAGAAAGGGCAGATAATTCCTCTTCCTGGTGCTCCTTCTCCCTCACCCCACCTTGAAAGGAAATTCATGTACCCTAAATAGGGTCGCCCTTTGCTTGATTTCCCTTTGGTTGAGACAAGGATCTCCCAAACTTGAGTAAGACGTAGACTCTTTTGAGAGGAAAATAAGCATCATGGACCCCAATGAGACAAAAATTATTTTTATTAAAATGTTAATATACATAAACGTAAAATCAGATATAAAATGTGCTTATGGTTTAAGCCAATTACAAAACCAAAACAAATTAGAAATTAAACACAAGCATCACTGCAGATCCAATAAAATTCAAATTAAAACTATTAAATATGATGGATTGTGGTCTTTCGCCAAAATGAATCCCCTCTTGGTCATCCTTTCATACTTTGGGCTTTGGTGCATGTTTTCCTGGGGTAGGAGACCTCAAAGACCATCACTACTCCCTCCCTCTCTTTCTCATCACTTGGCATGAATTTATCACCTCATGTGAATTGATACGCTGGATCCTTCTCTATTGTTTTCTGCAGAGAACAAAGGTAGTAGTCCTTGGAGCATGCATGGTGGTTAATAAAAAATGCAAAAGTCCTTTCTGAACTGGTGTGGTTGAACTTGATTAGAAGGTGGTCATCCAAATGACCCACCATGTGCTTCTATTGATTTCTTTTTGCTTGTCATTGGAATTGCAGGTGACAATAAAAATTTCATTTAGAGAGAATAACATGTAGGAACCCTCAGGAGCTGTGGACTCTGGTTTGAACAGAGTGTTCTAGATGTATTCTCCTAATGACCTTTCTATCTCCCCTGCCAGTCATCTTCCTTTGCCCCATGCCCCATGCCCCATGCACCATCAGAGTGTGTTCCGTTTTAAAAGCCCAAATGGACAGTCAGGACACCTGGGCTCTAGTTCTAGTTGTAGCCCTCACTAGCTTAGATTCTGGCCAAGTCTCCTCTCAGACCTCTCCATCTCTACCAACCCAAGAAAAGCCACCACCACCTCCTGCCACAGCTGGAATGACCACCCCAACTTGCCAACCTGCTTCCATCCTTGGTCCCTCTCCCACCCACTCTTCACCCAACAGAGGGTGGTCTACTTAAATTATAAATGAATCATGTCATTTCCTTGTTTAATGCCCTTCCATCAGGGTTCTACTTTTATTTAAAATAAAACCCATGACCTATCAAGCTGTATGTGATCCTGCTCTCTCTCAAATGCCGTCCACATCTCACTCCCTCTCATGCCCCATGACCCAGCCCCAGAACTTCATTGTAGTTCTTCAAACTGCCTCGACTCTTTAAATCAGGCTTTTAGGTGGGTTTTTCTCTATGTGGAACATTCTTGCTGCTTCCACCAGTCACCCTTTCTCTCTCTGGTTTCTTATTATCCTTTAGACCCTAGTTTAACTTCCCGCTATTTCAGGTGGATCTTTTTGGATCATACTCCCTGGATTAAATTCCCACAAACATTCTCTGTCTCCATCTTTGGTTAAACTTCCTCACACCACAGTTCAGTTGTGCAATGTGGGTGTACTTTCCTCTTTGGGTCTGTCTTCCTCCACTGGGAGGGCAGAGATGCTGTGTGCGCCTTGTGACCCTGGCATCCCCCATACCTAGGACAGTGCTCACATACAGTATATATTAAATTATTTAATGAATGTTTCTGAAGGAATGAAAGCCTTCCATTGGGGTCATTTTTCTGGGCTTCATTTTTTTTTTTTTTTTTTTTTTTAGCTGTGAAGTGGAGCTAATCATATCTGCTTTCTTCGACATCATTTGCTTACCACAGAAAAGCCGGTTTTGCAGTCAGACCACATGCTAGGGTACCAGGGACACAGAGCGTCTTGAACAAGTTCAAGGGGTCTTAAAGACGGTCAAGTGCTGCAGGCTTGGTGTCAAGAGCTGGGTAGAGAATGTGTGGGGTCGGGACTGACTATACTCTGTGGAGAGCTTTGCCTTTCAGGCACTAACAGCCCAGAACCCAGGTGCTTTCTCTACCCCCACTCCTGATGGGGGGAGTGCCTGTGATTCAGAAGAGCGTACTTTAGGTGTGCTTATTGAATGATCGTGGGCACCTACTTGGGAAACCCTAGGTCTTTCTACTACCTCCCCACTTTGCCTCTTCTTTAACATAGCTTCTTATATACCCTCTCCTCAGGTTCATTTTGGAGATCCTGATGGAGTGAATAGTTTGGTTCATCAGCTCATTCCTTTAGGGAACACATAACGAGCACCTACTATGTGCTGATCTCTGTTCTAGGTGCTTTTGAGGGATTGCGAATTTCGTTTCTGCTGCCTCTGACCCTGACGTAGGCATGGGGTTTGGAGTGCTGGTGGCTTTTCTGCAGAATCTCTCCCTGACAGAACTCTGGCACATAATGACCATGTGGGAAGGTGCAAAGGATGCCGGAGCAGGACTTAGGAACCTCAACTTCCTACCTCATTGTACATTAACAGTGTGACATTGGGCAGGTCTCTTCACCTCTCTAAATCAAGGACTTCCTATTGTGACAAAGAGGGTTATAAATTCCTGCTCTACCTACTATTTTGGGTCCCTTCCAGACTTGAAAAAGATAATGAATATAAGGGAGCCAAGATGAAGTATAGAGCAAAATGAAAATATAATTAACCGAATTATACATTTTACAACTGAATGGCTATAAACTACTAAGCAGTAGTAAAGAGAAAGAAATTAATGTTGATTACATATTTATGGTGTTACCAAGTCTGAGCTGGACACTTACGTACAACACTGGGACCTTCACCAAAAAACCATTTTATGAAGAGGAAACTGGGACCGGGAATGTTTAGGTCACTTTTTTAAGATCGTGCAGATAGTGAGCAATGAGGTCAGTCCTCGAACCAGATCTGGGTGACTTTTAAGGCCAGGATTCGCACTGCTCCAGACAGTCCAAAGCAGCCAAACACTGTGTACCATTGTTGAGTGTCATTCAGCCGCTACTTAAGTGCTTCCATATGTGTGTGGTCTGGTTTCTTCGAGGTCCTAACCCTGAGGACAGGTGGACCCAAGGTCAGAACATCTCTCTATTGGCAGTGTTAGATCTTTTGTGGTCCCTCCATCCAGCTGGAAGTGCCCTCTAGAAGTCATGAATTTGCAGGCAATGGGGAAATGTCTGGAAAAATCAGTTTCTCCTTTCAGACAATCTGGGTTCCTCCAAGTCACTGTGTTGGGCTGTCAGCCTCCCTCTCTGTTGGAAGCTCCATCACACTGACAACTACCTTCTGAATTCTGAGGACAGCTCTCCATTCCATTGGTAATGGACTAATGGGATTACGGCTGCATTGAGAGAGATGAAGCCTGTAGCAATTTGGTAGCAGCTAACACCCCAAATATCCCAAGCTTCATCTGTATTCATTCTCCCCCAGTGCCGTGGATAGCTTCTGCAGACTCAAGTTTATCTCAGCCTCAAAGCTAATAGAGTTAAACCAGCTGGTCAATTTAAACACGAGCAGAACCAGTGAGATGTTACTGTATTCTGAGGCGGTGCTAATAAACTTTAATAGATTTCAGCTAACAATTTGGTATAAATTAGACATTGCACTGCTGCTGAGGTAATAACTTTTGGCACTAAATAACAGAAAATCAAGCTCTGTGATGTGTTTCAAAAGCACCTAATCGAGCCTCCGAGATTCAGGCAGATTTCACTATTGATTACAGCTTACTCTTCCCCAAGCTTTAAGAAAACAGTCAAGTGCTCCAAAATACACCCCCAAAGGAGCCCAGACTTTTTCTCCCACTGGCTCAATAGCTCATTTACATGAAGAGGTTTTGGAATCCAAATGGGGGACAAGGTGGCTGGGGGGCCTCCAATGGGTGAGTCAGGAGCTAAGAGGTTAGATGATCCTCTCAAGGGCATGCAAACATTTGTTCATACTTTTCTGGAATCTTCCAGGATGTTCAGCCTGAATTCATTTCAATTTGATCCTATTTACAATAAAATCTGTAATTAGCAAACTCTGTAATTAACTTGGGTTAGGCACTAGTCAATTAAGTGAGTAGCAAGAGGTCTGGACATGGAATTAGGAGAACTTGTTCAGGTCCCAGCTATGACACTAATTATCCATGTGACTTTGGGCAAGTCATTTAACTCACCAAAACCTAAAGACATTTAACTTCCCTCACCTACCTGCCTTAAAGCATTGTGCTGAGGCAAAAGGAAATGGGAGAATCCTTGTGAAATTGTGCTGGGGGTGGGAAACACTATCCAAACATAAGTTGTGAAATACAATAGGGCCACATGACCTTATGCAGGGGTCCTGAACTTCAGTGATGCCATCATAGGCTTCAGAAATGACTGGAACATTTCCTGTTACAGATACATTATCCCCTACCCACAGTTCCTGGCACCCTGCTCTCTCCCTCCACTCTGTACATGTGGGACCTTCATAGACTTGGAACCATGCTCAGGGCAAGCACTGTAACTTCTGTTTGGTCTTCACAGGGGTCAGGAGATTGCTCCAAGAACAGAACAGAACTCTGCATGAGGTCATTATTATTGAAACATTTACCATATTTCATCGCATCTAAGACATGCTTTTTTTTTTTTTTTCACAGTTTAACGTCTCTGGGTTGGGATGTGTCTCCCCATCGCTGTTGGGTCAGAGTTTAATTAGCATCTTTTTCTTTCTTAGTGGTACACAGTAATGAAGCATCTTACAATTGGGATTATCTTAAATGTGCTTTCCATTGTGAGGGGACAGCCAGGTGGACCCTGAAATGGGAATAAGCTGTTGGCAACAGTGTTGTTCTAGGCACAATTATCTAAATATGGGCAAATAGAAATAGTCATATATGTTCCCAAAGACCTGGACTCTCTGTCCTTGATTTTTTTAAATCAGTTCCTCCATCTTTACCTTCATCAAGGACTATATTCATTTCCCAGGGCTGCTGTAACAAAATACCACAAACTTGGATGGCTTAAAGCAAGAGAAATTTATTCTCTCTGCAATTCTAGAGGATATAAGTCAGAAAACATGGTGTTGGCAGGGCCATGCTCTTTCTGAAGGATCTAGGTGAAAGTATGTTCCATGCCTTTCTCTTAGCTTCCTTGACTCATAGACACTCTACTCTAATTTCTGACTCTCTGATCTCCTGGCATTCTCCCTGTGTATCTGTGTCTCTTTTCTTCTTATAGGGATACCAGTTACATTGTATTAGGGCCCACCCTAATTCAGTATGACCTCATCCTAACTTGATTACATCTGCAAAGACCCTATCTCCAAATAGGAGGTCAGAGTCACAGGTTCTGGGGGCTAGTACTTCAACATATCTCTCTGGGGGACACAATTCAACTCAGAGACATTGATGATGCATCTCAAGAAAAAGTCTTAATGGAGGCTGGTGCTACTTTGATAACATGGGGATCAAACCTTCCTACCACCAAACAAACAGATCTACATTTTACCTACTAAGAACAAAAATGCCCATGGGGGTGGCAGCAATAGCAAATAGAGAAGTTTCAAATAATTTACTATCCAATTGTCATCATTAGTATTGGTATAAAAATAGCTAGTTAATTCTTCAGGTTATTGCCACTAGAATTTCCTGGCACTTTTGAAAGTCATCATAAAATAATAACAGCTGGGTCACCTGGGTGGCTCAGTCTGTTAAGCATCTGTCTTCAGCTCACGTCATGATCCCAGGGTCCTAAGATTGAGCCCCGCATCGGGCTCCCTGCTTGCAGGGAGCCTGGTTCTCCCTCTCCTCCCCACTCATGCTCTCTCTCGTTATCTCTCTCTCTCAAATAAATAAATAAAATCTTCAAAAAAATAATAACAGCTAACATTGACTGAGTACTTACCATGTTTTAGGCATTATGTCACCCAGCTTAAATGTATTGTGAACCCATTCAATTCTCTAAATAACTCCATGAGGCAGGAACTATTATTATCCTCACTTTACTTAGGAGGACACAAAGGTTAGGAGAACTTACATGGCTCATTCAGGATCACAAGACTGGTGAGTGCCAGAGATTCACACCTAGAAGGTCTAGCTCTAAAGCTCATGGATATAACACTCCTCCTACTTCCCTTCAATGCAGCCCCCTCATTTTACACCAGAAATGGGAAGTGATGTTCCCAAGGTCATGCAACTAGGAGATACCAGAACGGGGAAAGGGACCCAGAATCTTCTGATTCCCAGTCCAGTGCTTGCTTTTCTGCTTTTTGTTTTCTCAAGGCTTTGTCAACATTCATAGCACAATGAAATTTTCCAGCTTGGCATCTGACCCTCATGCCCAAGAGCAGGCCTCGAGAAGTGCATGAGAAAGTCTAGTTGGCAAAGGCTTGTTGAGTGGTGCTGACCCTGCTCAATGGCCATCAGACCCTGAGAAGCCCAGTCATTACTCAGGAGCATCTGGAGCACTATGGGGACAGAGGTACCCATCTAATTGAAAATTGGTATTAGGGACCTATATCATTGCCACAGAACTACCTCTGCTCTGTCCCAGCTAACCATTGGGTGACCGAGACTGGAGCTGGAAAAATGTTGGTGGGCTACTTCTCTGAAACTGAAAGGCTAGATTCTGAACGGGGAAAGTCATTTCCTGTGTCGTGTCCTCGCAAAGCTAGAATGTTGTCCCGGCACCCATGGTCCCATCTGGAGAAGGGAACTGGGTGGCTGGGGGCCAGGAGTGGGAGGGAGATTTCTCAAGTATATACTTTAACATTTTGCACCCTGTGAATGTATTAGATATTAAATTTTAAAAAAAGATCTGAGGCCCTGCCTTGGATTCATGAGAAAATACTGAATACATTGTGATCAGTTAGTGGGGATCTTCCAGGAACACAGGATAAAAGCAGTGTCTGCACATGGGCTGTGCATTTCTTACCTCTGGACATTAGTCATGATATTCATAATTTATACCTCATGAAGACAGAATTTCTCATTTCCCAGGGAGAAGATTCCAGGGCAGTTGTCAATGTTTTGCACACTCCCTATTTTCTTGTCAAAGCTCACCATGGCTATGTGAGTGTCATAAAATGCGTTTTTCACAACTTCTCAGCTGTAAGAGGGAGAAATATAGATAAACCCACGGGGATCTTCTTTGTGTCTGACCTCACTCCCTCCAGCTGCCTTCATTGAAAATAGGTGTTGGCATCTCTTTTGCCCCCCTGGGGGGGGGTCCTTCTCCTTGTGCTCCCTGGAGCCACGCTTTCCTCCCTCCTGCAGGAGTTAGCAATTGTACAGGCCCCTCCTCCATGTTTGGGACCTCAGCCTCCAGCAGGTTTTTAGACAGAAGAGGAGGACAGGTGTGGAGTCTCAGGATGAGCCCGTTTTGATGCTTCTGCCTGGAAAAACGGCCCTCAACAAACACATTTGTTGCTCATACATTATCTGTTGGCTATCTACCCACGTGCCCATCTGTTGAGATGGCAATGAGCCTGATCCCAGGCCCCAAAGCCAGCTCTATTAAACCTGGGTGCCAACCACCAGAGAACTGGCTGCAAGAGACTTCACCCTCTCAGGACCCTTTCTTCTCACCTCCCCTTGAGAATACTGAGCCTCCAGCATACTTCTGACTTTCTCACCTGGTTCCTGGCTGGAGGTACAACCCCCTTTGGAGACTCCAGCTTGGGATGAGAAAGGCCTGTCCTCTGGATGGCGAGGCCCAGTCTAAGCTGAGACTCTGTGAGGAAGGGAAGAGGTGGTAAAATTGAGATGTGGGCATGAGTTGGGTGGGATCCTGCCTGCCTGCCCTGGGAGCAGAGGGAGACATAAATGTAGAGTAATTGGAAGTAAATCCCTTCCACTGAATCTCATTTGTGTGAGTGTGAGAGTGCGTGTGTGTGTACGTTGGGGGAAGACTGAATTTATCCACATTGTCAGTAATAAATCAAATGTCTTTATTCCACTCCCTTGTTCCAAAATGGGTTTGTAGGGACAGATAAAATGCCAAGCATCTGTAAAACCTGCTAACAAGGGCACATTCTCATTTCCCATGTTACAGTTGGGCCCCAAAAGGCACCTGGCAGGGAGGAGGAAGATGATTAACTATGGTGTGTGGCTGGCATAATATCAGGCACATAGCAGACACTCAAAGAAAGCTGTCGAATGAATAAATGAGTAATAGAGGTCTCCTCACAGAGTAGTTATGTGAATGAAATGTGATGAGTATGTTTACATTAATTTTTGAATACTTACTATATGCCAGGCACCATTCTAGGCTATGTGGAGGTAGTATCAAGCAAGATAGACAATATCCTTGCTCCTGGAGAGCTTATATTCCATCAGGAAACAATTTCACAATGAAAACTGCAGAGCTCAATCACTTTTCCTTTCCTTCTATGGAAAGCAGCAAAATGAAGGAGCCTTGCATGCATATATATGCTAAGGGCCATTCACCTGTATTTGCCAGATGGTTTCCAAAGAAACTCCCCCTCCATAAACACATACTCATGCATATAAATGTACACAGTCACACACACACACTATCCTCTTGGACTTGGAATGCTCTTGAATTATACATTATTTTTTCCTATAACATCTGCAAGATACAAGCCCACGTGACCTGACTGGGGATCTGGTCACGAATCCAGAGATCTCAATTTGTTTGAAGACATCGTCAGGTCACTACTTCAAATCAGAACATATGGGCATTACTTTTCAGTCCCCAAATCTGGGTCTGATTCTGGCCGCATCTGGATCATGGCCTCTAAGTCATGTCCCACTATGTATCTGCTCTAGAAAACCACAGAAATGGAGGATGACTACTATAGAGTCAGGGTGTGTGAAAGATGGACATTGGGGAGATTCCTAGACAGGAGATGGGTTATATTCCATTTTCTCTATTATCTCATCTACCTTAGAGATTCTGTGATTCCTAGAACATTCCAGAGCTCTGACCTCCTTAGACTGGTTAGGTGGTAGGAATTGAAGGGTGGACCCTTGTCCATATGGTTGAAGTCATTTGGTTGTGAGAGAGAAAAGACCATCTACAATTGAGGGACTGCACTCAGGGAAACTTCATCTTCTATGAGGTAAAGACTGAGTCTCCTCTCTTGCATATTTGGACAACTCTGACATGTCTAACACCCAAATTACTCATTAGTAGCCCATAATGGTGTTGCCATGGTGACCATCTTCCATTATGATCAGCCGAGAAAATGTCTTTGAAGATCTCCATGGCTGATGAGTGAGTGCCCATGGGAGAGAGAAGAGGATCTGCTTCCACAATGTACTGGGATGGAGGCAGACCCTGAGCCCAGACCGTCAGCTCTGTGAATGGTGGCAGGGATAATCTGCTCCATGAAGATAGGGATCTTGTCAGTCTTGTCCATCCTATACCATCAACAGCTATCACAAAGCTGGTACAAAGTAGGTACTCAATAATAGTAGATGAATGAATAGCTTCATTAATGAATGGTTGCAACTTTTCTCTTCCCCACAATAAAGTGAGGGTGATAGGAGTATAAGTGGGGCTGCTAACCCTAGTGCAGAGAAACTGGTAGTGTTTGTGGTGGTGATGGGGAGAGGATACTTATCACTAAGGGATAACACACTACCATGGACAGGTTGCAAAAGTCCAGCATAAATCAAATTGTCAAAGATTAAAAAAAAGTAGTCATCATCAATGTGTTGAGAATATCAATAAACCACTTCCTGCAAGTTTTGTGGAAGCATGATTTGGTACTACCTCTTTGGAGAAGAATGTTGGAAGTAAGTTTCAAAAAATTTTAAATATATGCAATAGTATAGCTGGGCCCAGCCAAACTAGTTTAGCAGTTTATCCTAAGGAAGTATCTGAGGGTGTGCCTGGATATTTCATTACTTGGGTGATCACCATGCCTGTTTAACCTAGAAAAATGTTAGAAATAGCTTAAACATCCTACAATAACAGGCTGGATGAGTAAACTGTGCTCTTTCCCTATCCTGGAATACCATGCTGCCATTTAAATGATGATGTAGGGGTGCCTGGGTGGCTCAGTCGTTAAGCGTCTGCCTTTGGCTCAGGTCATGATCTCAGAGTCCTGGGATTGAGTCCCGCATCGGGCTCCCTGCTCGGCGGGAAGCCTGCTTCTCCCTCTCCCACTCCCCCCTGCTTGTGTTCCCTCTCTCGCTGTGTCTCTCTCTGTCAAATAAATAAATAAAATCTTTAAATAAATAAATAAATGATGTTGTAGACAAGTACTTGTCAACACAGAAGCTTGTGTATTCATGAGGATTAGGTTAGATCCTAGTAACAGAGACCCAAAAAGGTGTTGTTGTAACAAAGGAGGAGTTAGTTTCTTTCTTATGTGAAAGTTCAAGGCTATGATGAGGGTCTTCAGTCTTCTAGAATTGAGCTTCTAGATTTCTGCTGTATCAGGACTGGCAAAAACCCTTGGCACTGGGTAGATGAATTTCCTCCACCCTGGTTATTCTTTGTAACGATGCTCTCATTCTTCTCAACAAAATTTGGAGTTGTTCTTGTTTATGTGACTTGGACAAACTCAGGCAGTGCTTATGAAGATTATAGACAACCATGTTGGGAATATGAGACTCCAGATGGTCATGACTCTGTCTTGGTGATTAGGCAGCTTTAAATTTGTGTTGGCTCTTTCACTTCTATTATATTCTCAATAAATAGTCAAAGTTTGGGGAAAACAATAAATAGTTAAAGTTTGAGGAAATAGTCAAAGTTTGACACCACAATAGTAAATGAAAGGCGTATGTGCTTTCTAAGTTAGGTTTATTTTAGTATTTCCCAGCATAGTCCCATGTGTAATTATGTTGGGTGATCTCTGAGCCACCAAGAAGTGATTGTAAAGATTTTCTTTACAAGCCCACATCTGCAGCCTTCTATGAAAGAGAGGCAGCATTTGCTCATTAGGATGGACCCTGTCGCAAGGAAAGCATCACCAGTCTCACTGGAACACTCAATTCAATCAAATTAGGTAGAAGAGCATTACTTCAATACCAGCTTTGCAAGGCCATGGCCCCAAGCCAAAATAACTGGCACTAAGTGTTGACTATGATTACTTCTGGGAGGTAATAGAGTTCTGGGAATCTGGGTGGGATATGGGAATTAGAGGGTCCCAAAGGACTGAAGTCAGTGGGGATATGGTGACATGTTAATGGCAGTCAGAGCCTGAGTTAATGGGTAGGAAAGAAAGGGTTAGGCAGAGCCCTGGGCCTGATGGAAACCAGAACAGTTTATCACTTTATACATTTTTCCCTGGTTTTATTGAGATATAATTAACATATAGTACTGTATTAGTTTAAGGTATACAACATAATGATTTGATATATATATATATATATATATATATATACACTGCAAAATGATCACCACAGTAAGTTTAGTTAACATCCATCACCTCACATAGTTACAATTATTTTTCTTATGATTCAAACTTTTCAGATTTACTCTCTCAGGGATGTTCAAATATACAACACAATATCATTAACTATAGTCACCACACTGTATGTTACATGCCCAGAACTTATTTGCCTTATAACTGGAAGTTTGTACATTTTGACCACCTTCATTCATTTCTTCCACTCCCCACCTCTGGTCTCTGCCAACTAACAATCTGTTCTCAGTTTATACATTTTTGATAGCAATGCCCATTTTACTGATTTTTCATAGGTCCCTTACATATGCATTTTCACCAGAGGTGTTTAGGCTAAAATGGAGAGAGGTCAATAATGAGAGTGTTTTACTATATTAGGGGCTTACTGGGTTGAAAGAAATGGCAACCAAATTGAGTGAACTTATGTACAAAAAAACTTTTGTAAAAGAATCAAAGGTATCACATAAATCCCAGAGTAAGAAGTATGGCTAAGGGACAAGAGAACTGGGACCAGGAATTGTAAAGCCATTAGGGGTTGGGTGAGCTTGACTGACCAGCTCTCTCTGGTTGATGATAGAGTACAAAGTCCAAGATGGCTGCCCCAAGTGCTGCCCTGGCCACCCTCCAAATCTAAGGAATGGTACAGTTTCAGTAACTGATACTATTTCTTTATGCTCCAATTCAAAAAATCTGAAAAAAAATAGAATATTATTAGTCCAGCTTAGGTTACGGGTTCATCCATTGACCACTCAGCTGTAGTTGAGGAAGGCGGGGGTGGGGGGTACGTGAGCAGAGTCTTTGAGGAAAAGACAAAGGCAGATCCTCTAAGAAGTGGAGTAGGTAGAAATGATTACCAGAGAAAATGACTTGCATTTCTAATATATTTACCCAGAAGGAGAAACAGAAGTGTTGAGCTCAAAGTCTAGAGGGTAGATTCCTGAGAGACAGGAGTGTATGCTCTATTTTTCCTCCTTGTGGCTTCTCCATTTACTTCTCTACCACTTTTCCAGCAGAGCAATCAATACAAGGTTATCAACAATAGGGACAAGTTAATTAAGATGAGCAAATTAATCAGGTAATTAAGTGGCCTTTCCTGAGAAGGTGAGCCTGTTGAGCTGTTAGTGACATTAGGTCACATCAAGTTGTCTTTATGCCAGCTCTTAGGAATCATGGTAACTGTGGATCATGCCAGACCGAACCAAAAATTCATCATCCTCCTTAACAGCCACACAATTTCTCTAGTCTTATTCATAATAAGTCCATATTCCAATACTAACTCCCAGAGCCTTGGTCTCATTCTCATATATGAGCCATTTGTTTCAGTGATAGACATGGGTAGTTAATAATTCAATACTTATTCTTATTTTTTACCCAATAAACAAAACTCCAATCTATCCCTGGCGGCCCAGCATAAGGACTACATTTCCCAGCCTCCCTTGTAGCTAAAAAATATATGGTGAATTTAAACTTGGAAATCATTGAGTGGTTCTTCTGGGGTTCTTTGAAGGTGCTGACCCAGCTGGGAGATAAGCCCTTTCTATTTCTATTATTGTATTTTTCAGTCTATAATTTCCACTCAGTTCTTTTTTTTTTTAACTTCTTTTGCTTTGCTGAGATTTTTTTTTTTAATAAATTTGTCTCAAGAAAACTTGTAGTTGATTGTTGAAGCATTTTAATAGCTGCTTTCAAATTCTAGTCAAATCATTCCAGCACCTGATCCAGCTCAGTGCTGGTGTTGGTTGTCTTTTCTTATTCACGTTGTGATTTTCTTGGTTCTTGGTATGATGGTTTCCTATTGTATCCTGGACTTTTAGCTGTTATTGTTAGGAGACGCTGGGTCTTCTTTATATCTTTTGTTTTAGCAGGCTCTTTAGGTTCCGCACACAGGTCTTGGCAAGGGTGGAGCTGAAATATCCCAGGATGAACATGTCCAATAGCAATTTAATTTTCAGAGCCTTTGTGGCATTCTTTTGATCTGCTTGTTGTATCTGGTGCTGCTGGGGCTCTCAACTGGTCTCTAATGGAGCTACCTGAGGGTACAGAGCGCTTTCTCCAGGCCAGCAAAAGGTTGATACTGGGTGGAGGAGGAGAGTCCCAAGTACCCAGACAAAGAGGGTTCCTGGGATGACCTACTTGTTGGGGCTGGATGTCTCTTAATGGGGTCAGGGAGTTTCAGGCCCTGTACGTAAGGACAGCATTTCTCCTGACTTCTTTTTGGGGGAGAGCAAATTGGAACCCACCAGACCAGCATTGGACTAAACATCTCTGCTCTTTCCTTACACAAGAGAAAAAAATTCTATCACATTTAAGCCACTGTTATTTGTGTTGTGTGTAACATATGGCAGAAGTTAATCCTGACATAGTAGCTAAAGGAGGGAAGGATAGAACTGGTGGTCCTCAAAGTTGGCTGAGCCCCATTTCTCCAGACTGAACAATCTGCCAACTCCATGCCTGTGAGTTACACTGTCCTCCTTGGTGACAGGCATCCTTTCCTCTAAAGAGCACCTTCTTGAGCGAAGGGGCAGAGTGACCATGTTGAAAGAATTTAGAGTCTGATGAGCTTGAGTCTGAATCCCAGCTTCATCACTTACTAGCTCGGTGACCTCATGCAGTCACTTCAGTTACAGCTATAAAACATGGATAAAATCCCTGTGATTCATGGTTCTTGTGAAGATTAGTAAATATAATTCACCTAAGACACTTAGTCCCATAGTTTTGATAATCCTCATCACCACTACCATCACCTTCTACCCACAGCAAACATGAAGAGTAATTTTATAAGACACGAATCACATAAAATGCTGCCTATCAATAATCAGAGCTAACATTTACAGAGTGCTTACCATGAGCCAGACACTGGTTACACACCTTGTGTTCGCTCATTTAATCCACACAAACTGATGAGGTGATTATCATAATCATAGCCATCATTTTCTTTTAATAAGTTGAAGGGACTGAGGCTCAAAGGCTGAGAACTTTGAGTAACACAGGGGCAAGAAATGGAGCTGAGATATGATCCCAGAGTGAAAGATTTCATCAGGTGGAGTATGGAACTAGGAGAGGCATCTCAGAGTTTGGGGTTTGAACAATTCATTCATTCATTCATTCATTCATTCATTCAACAATTCAGGTAGTATCTGTTGAACTCTTATGCTGTGCCAGTTCTATTTTAGGCTCTATACATACAAAGAAGGACAAAGCATGAACATGTCCTCAAGGGGCTTCTGGTGCGATTCTAAGAGATGGACATGTAAAGAAATACACACGGTAAAAACTTTGAGGTGTGATGACATATGTGTACATAAGGTTCATCTGCAGATGAGCAGATGAAAGCTATCAGTTCTAGGGGAGTGAAGGAAAGGTTTAGCCTTCTAGCTCAGAAAGCCTAATTCTGCATTTCCTGAAAGGTCTGTTTTCTAATAGAATTTTGAAGGATCTCTATTTTTCTATTTTGCTTGTGGCAAAGAAGCATGACAGCACTCACCAAATCATACCTGAAAAGGACTTTTGTTAGTTGTGAATGAAAGAAACTGCTTGCTGTCAGGTTGAAGCTAGAAAGTACTAGAAGGTACTTCAGCAGATACGGCGCTTCCCTTCCTAGAGGTCAGAGGACGTGCCAGGGAAGGTTTGGCTTTTTTTCTACTTTTGCTATGGCTTCCTGACACCTCGTTTGCCTTTTCTGCTCACAGCTTCCACCAGTAGGCACCAGTAGGTCCACCAGTAGGCACCAGTTAGTTGACTTAATGAGAAGTCCACGTGATAAGACAGATAGAAATTGTCAGAAAACTGGAGGCTGGCTGAAATGGAAATTATCTTGATGATCTTGAATTCTCAAAAACACCACCGGTCATTTCTTTTTCTCAAGAGCAAAGTAAGTGTAAAACTTCTGCTCTTTGAAAGACAGTATGAAGAGAATGTAAAGAAAAGCCTCGGGCTGAGAGAAAATGTTGCATTTCATGTAACTAACAGAGACTTGTATCTAGAATATATAAAGAACTTCTACAACTCAATAATAAAAGACAAATTACCCAATAGAAAGTGAACAATAGACTTGAAAAGACAGATCACGAAATAAAATATGCAAATGACCAATAAGCACATTAAAAGATGCTCCCGTTCTTAGCCATTAGGGAAATGTAAATTTAAACCACAATGACACACCACTACATATCCACTAGAATGGCTAAAATTTAAAAGACTGGAAAACCAAGTGTTGGAATAGATGTGGAGCAACTAGAATTTCCGTCCATTGCTGGCAGGGTTGTAAAATGGTCTAACCACTTTGGAAACCAGTTTGGAAGTTTCTTATAAACATTCACATCTCTCATGATCCCATAATTCCATTCATGGATATTTACCCAAGGCACAAGAAAACATGTCTTGAAAAAAAAAAAAAACTTGTACAAGAATTTTATGGTAGCTTATTCATAATAGTGCAAAGCTGGGAAAAACCTAAGTGCCCATTATCTGATGGATGAATAAACAAAATGTGGTATAGCCAAACAATGAAATACCACTCAGCAATAAAAAAGAATCACCAACAGATTAGAGTAAATAATTGAGTAATCTATAGATACCCACAACAAGGATGAATCTTGAAAACATCAAGGATGAATCCGTGCAAAAGAAGCCAAACATACATACTGTATGATTCCATTATACAAAACTCTTTTAAAAAAAAAAAATGTCGGTATTGGTTTGCTAAGGCTGTCATACAACTACCACAGACTGGGTGGCTTAAACAACAGAAATTTATTTTCTGACCATTCTGGAGGCTTGGAAGTCTGAGATCCAGGTATCAGCAGGTTTGGTATCTTTGGAGGCGTCTCTCCTTGGCTTGTAGGTGGCCACCTTCTATCTTCCTTCTGCGCATGTCTGTGTTCTAATCTCCTCTTCTTAAAACAACAGTTATATTGGGATAGGGACCATTTGTATGACCTCATCTTACCTTAATTGCCTCTCAAAAGTCCCTATCTCCCAATATGGTCACATTCTCTGAGGTACAGGGGGTTGGGCCTTCAACATATGAATTTTGGGAGGGACACAGTTCAGCCCATAACAGTGACAGAAAGTTGCCTTGGAGCCAGAGGTGAGAAGGAGTTTGACTACAAAGGGACATGAAGGAACTTTTTAGGGTAGAAATTATATAGTGATTCTATATTTTAATTGTTCTGTGTCTTAAATTGTTAGTGACACAGGGCACATACATTTGTCAAAACTCATTGAAATGAATACTTAAGATGAATACATTTAATTGTATGTAAATTATACCTCTAGACAACTGATTTAAAATTAAAACCTTCACAATAGTTTCAGAATTTTGAATCATAAAAATAATAGTTGTTCATGGTAGAACACTTATATTATAAAATAAGTAAAAAAAAAAAGCAAACAACTATAATCACCTATGATTGTACCCCTGTCATAATTGTGTTATATGTCATTAGGATATTTACATATTACATATTTGTACATATATATCTTCTAATGGCAAAATACAACACACACTTTTTTGCAAGCTGTTTTTTTTACTCACAATATAAGCACCATTCAGTGTCATTAAGTTTTATTTTATTACTTCATTTTGAATAATTTTATAAATTGTGGACCATCACTTAATTAGCTGGTCTTAATTGTTTGATATTTAGGTCATTTGTGATATTTCTTATCATAAGCAGAGCTATGGAGTCTTACAGTTAAGTCTGTGCACAAATCTATAATTATTTTCTTTTTTAAAAAGATTTACTTATTTATTTGAGAGAGAACACACGCATGGGGGAGGAGCAGAGGGAAAGGGAGAGACAGAATCTTCAGGCAGACTCAGCACTGAGCATGGAGCCCAACTCAGAGCTCAATCCCACGACCCTGAGATCATGACCTGAGCTGAAACCAAGAGTCAGCTGCTCAACCAACTGAGCCACCCGGGCACCCATATAATTATTTTCTTAAGATGCATTCTAGAGGTAGAATTTTGGGGTCAAAGGTTAGACAGATTTTAAGGCTTTTGATAATTATCTATGGTATCACTTATTATTGGAAAAAATCTGAACTATAATTAAATGAAGTATTTAGAAATATGTTTGCCAGTTGAGAGGAGGAAAATTGTATCTCACTGCTGTTTTAGCTGGTATTTCTTTGAATACTTCCACCAACCTATCCTTCTGATCTTGGCTATGAAGAGATTGGACTCAAAAATTTAACATGACTAAGTTCAAAGGACAGAGTGGGAACAAAGATGGATGACTTCTGACTCTCCAAATCTCCCTGCCCCGGGGTCAAGCAGCTAATATTGGCTCTGACACTAAACAGATCCCCAGGCAAAGGGAGTTTCTGAAGCACATCCTTAGTTCAATTACAACCCTGGCCAATGGGTAGGAAAAATGCGCAACAACCCTGGTCCAACTTCAGGCAGTTAACACGTAGGGAAAGTGAACTCATTCACACCGAAGGGATATGAGCTAGTATGGCTGACCCCCATCCCATCGTCATCTCCTTTGCAAGCATAGAGATCTGTTAACACTTTCATCCAGTTACTGCTTTCCCTTGGGGAATCAACAGCCACCACCACAACAAAAAGAGAAACATCGGTACTCAAAGGAGCATCACTCTAAAATGAAGGGAGAGTGAGACCAAATAAATGCTTTTTAGTAATTATGGAAAAACAAAGCACTAACTGGTTGGGAGAGAAACAGATTTTTCTTTTCTACCACATTCGAAACTCTTGCTCCCACCCCTGACTTTCTCTCCACTTTCCTGATGAAGGGGAAGGTCTGTTCATCCTTCAGGCTGGAAGAAAAACCTGAGACTGTAAGGCCCCATAAAGGCGGAGCTATTGGTGCTGTTAAAAGAACAATGTCGTGTACTGTGAATATGAGAATTGATGAGGTCAGAACCACCCCAGGGACAAGAAAAATATATATTTATGTAAAAGGCAGTAAAATTTGTCTGCAATTAAGTTTTACCAAAACCCTCAAATCTGTTGTTTGGTTTTAAGCAGATGTTGAAAAGGTTTATCCTGGATTCTGTCTTTATTGATAGGATGTCTTTTGATCTGCAGCCAAATAAGAAATCTGGATGTTATTTTGGATTTGGAAATTTCCTTTAAATAAACATATTAGTTAAGTATGTAAATCTGCTTATCATCACTTTGGGCATATTGCCAGAGTGGGAAACATCTGGGGCCTGGTGTCAGCCGACTTATTAATTCACACTTAGAGTATGTTTCACCCACGTTATTGCTGAATAATGTTATCTTGATTGCCTAAGTCAGCTGTGTCTTGACAACAGTTCATTACAAGTTTGAGGTTTAAATTTTGACTCATGAGAAATACACCAAGCAAGGCCTGCCTGGGCCCAGCTATTTGGGCTTCCAGCCCCTTTCAGGATTGATTTCGGAAATTGTTAACATTTTGGATTATAAATGGTGGAGATCTGTGTTATTTATCTGAATTGGCCAGCATGTAATTCCGGGAAGGGATTATATGACCTCCTCCTGATAAGCACTGAAGTGGGGTCATTAATACAACTTTCTGCCATAAAGCTCTTGCCACTTTATGGAAGTGCCTTTCCCTCCAGTTAAAACGATACACAGTCGACTTCAACCTTTACATCTAGAGTGAATCATTTTGTCTGGTGGGCTGGTAGATGATGAATGGCTGCCGCCTAGCATGCTCACTAATACAGGTAATAGAGCATATAAATCCAGGGAGTGCTATGTTCCTCACACTCTTCCAGGCCAGGAAATAAGCACCAGGGAATGGTTGTGTTTGGACAGCACCTTAATGAATAGAGACTTTGTGCCCAACAGAGAAAACGGTTCTAGCCTTTAGTGGATGGAGCAACTGGAATTCATGTTCCGAGGCCCAGGAGAAGTGAGTTATGGGAAAGAGGAATTTTAGAGAAGCTGTGATATGTGTGTCTTCTGGTTGGTCCTTACAAAACATCTGCAAGACTTCCTTGGTGTATTAGCTAGGGTAGGTAGGACTAGCTACTGTAACAAAGACCCCTCCAACTTCAGCAATAAAAAAAAAAAACAACCTTATGGGATGCAGCAAAAGCACTAGTAAGAGGGATGTTTATTGCAATAAGTGCTTACATTAAAAAAGAAGAAAGATTTCGAATAAAAACCTAATGTTACACCTCAAGGAGCTAACCCCAAGTTAGGAGAAGGAAAGAAGGAACATGAATGAGATGATTTTAGCTCCTGTGAAATACAAGGAAGGGGAACATTCTGGAGTAGTGAGGTAGGAGGTGATGGGCAGTGGCAGGTCTATATTGGAGAAGGTGATCAAGGATGACCTCTCAGAGGAGGTGACATTTGAACTGAGATTTGACAGATGGGGACTAGCCTGCCATGACAGACAAAACAGCCAACGCCAAGACCCAGTGGCAGGAACAAGTCTGGCATGTGGGATGAAATTAAAGAAGGCCAGTGCAGCTAGGAATAGGCGGAAACTTTTTAGGGAAGAGGCTGAAGAGACAGGGGTTTCAATCACAGAGTCATAAGACCATGTTCTGGAGTTTGCATTTTATAATATAAGAAAGGGGGCAAGTGACAGGAAATAAATTGAAGTGCCTCGCTACTTTCCACTTTATCACCCTACTTTGCATTATTGCTTCTTAGGCATTTTCACTTTGCTGTCCAGTAGCTTCAGCTGTTCTCCCTCATACACATCCGTTTCTCTGTCTCCTCAGAGCTTACCTGCCCCTCCCCCCTCCACTCTGCTCATGTATTTACCTTCTGAATGTCTTCTCTTTGGCATCCAATTTCCCAATATGGTGTTTACTCTGCAGACTTGCAGTCTAACGAGGAAGGAAGGTTTGAATGGTCTCTGGCCTCATTCTGACAATTGGCAATTATCAGACACCACGTGAGCTGTCTAGTTGGAGGAGATGGACCAGTTGAACCCATGTCTTCCTTTTCTCATGAGTGGCGTTCATTACCTTGGTCTTTCCCTTTCCCTTGAAACTTTTGGGGAAAGAGATGAGCCTATGAGTGAAAAGGAGTGAGAAGGAAGAAAGGAAAGCTTAGGAGCTGTCAAGGCCTGGGAGAGATTAGAGAGAAGGGTGAATGTCAGCCAGAGATGCCCTTGCCTGACCTCTGAGCTGAGAGAAGTTATCTCTGGCCACTGAGTATATTTCTCTTTTCAGTCCTCAAGGTTTTCTTCCTTCTGACCTTCATCTGTGGATTTGAGAAAAAACAACCATTTAAGAACTTAAAATGTAAACTCACTCTGATTAAAGAATAAAAATAATGGTGTCCCCTCTCTCACTACACACACACACACACACACACACACACACACACACGCTCAGATGTTTTGTCAACAGTTGGTAAAAACTGGTTGCTGGATTCCACTCTGCCATAGGTCAGGTATATTCTATCTTTTTACTGGAGTGGAATATGACTCCTCTGGAGTCCCTGCTTTAGGTTTTTTTTTTTTTTTTCTTTTTTTTAAAAAGAAGAAAATAAGTTATAGGAATAATGCAGCAAGTTAGAGCAATGAATGGATGGAATCCTAGAGGAGAAGGGCAGGTAGATCTGGGCTTCTTGCCTAGAAAAAGTACATGTCTTTTATCTTAGAAAGAAAAAGATGACAATTTCAGGGTTCCATAGGAGAGTAGGAGGCTAGAATGAGCCCCAGATTTTTCCAGATTCCCTTGAGGAAGACGGCTCTAGGTGATTTCTTAGATACTCAGGATATCTTAGGTACTCAAGCTTACTTGTTTTCACCTATTGTGATGGTTGGAAAAGATTCTTTTATCTTCCAAATTCCTGCTGAGGAGTTAGGCCAAGTTAAACAGGATCCCCATACAGATGACTTCGGAAAATCAAGAACAATTATATCCTTTGCCCTTCAAAATATGATTTGAAGACCTACCAGATATTACACAATCATTAAGAATTTATTGATCATTTATTCACTGTTGGATCCACATCCAACACCCAACAATGGTATCTGGTTGGGGAATGGAGTCACA
Source organism: Neomonachus schauinslandi (assembly GCF_002201575.2). Lineage (NCBI taxonomy): Eukaryota > Metazoa > Chordata > Mammalia > Carnivora > Phocidae > Neomonachus > Neomonachus schauinslandi. Next base: position 28,692,064 of record NC_058418.1, on the reverse strand, counting down.
TTTTTACTCTATTAGGATTCTTTTCATTTCAAATGATGGAAAACCCAATCCTAACTGACCAAAACAAAAAGATGAATTACTGATTCACATAAGTGAAAAATCCAGGGATGGGGTTGTGTATATTAGTTGTTGAGGAATGAGAGCTCACCTCGACATAAAGAAGCTTAAAACAACTTATTTAGCTCAAAACCTGTGGGTCAGCAATTAAAGGTGGGCTCAGTTGGATGGTTCTTCTGGTCTCCACCGGGCTCCCTCATTCATCTGCTGTTAGTTGTGAATGCGTTTCTGGCAGGTGGCTAGGATGCTTGACTGTCCTCCATATCATTTCTCACCTTCCAACAGGCTAGCCCAGGCTTTGCTGAATGGCAGCAGGATTCTGAGAGTGATAATGTACACCATCACTTCCACTGCATTGCGTTGGCCAGAACAAGTCGCAAGACCAGGGGTAGGAAATAATCTTCGTCTTTTGATGTTCTCAGCGAGATAAAGTTATTGGCTAACTGGTTCATGTGCGTATAACTAAACCAGTCTCTGTGGCCAGAGGGATGCAGTACATTGTTTGGCCCAGGCCTGGCCACATGTTCCGTCCTTGCACCGGGAACGGAGCCCCACTGAAAGTGTAAAGCCTTTGAGTAGAGCGTGTTGGAACCTCAAAACTGGTGGCTCTTGCCAAAAGGAATAATGGGGGCTGCTGGTGAAAGTGATGGTGGTAGGATGAGAATAGACATCCATAACGTGCCATCATAGAACACAACACAGTTGCTGAGGCTCCGTTTGCTGGTTGTATAGAATCATGCAATAGGTTAGAAGCCCAATGCATTCACATTGGAATCCAGATCTTCAGATACCAAATCCTACATTTTGGCCTGAACTATTTTTCTCCTTCAGCACTGGGCATAATTCTATATGATACGAGGAATAGATGGTCCTGCCTGGAGGGGTTTTTACTTTGTAATAGAAACATCACCCTGATGGCAGCCTTGGCTTTTCGCGATCATCTTCTACACGTTATGGGATCAATACACTTTCAAATACTTGCCCATTCACTAAGGCATTATCTCCCCAAACTTCTTTGTCCCTGCTTTTATTTGTTGCTTCCCAAAGCTTTTGCTGGTAATAAAAGGATTGTAAAGTTGACAAATATAAGCAGGGATTATAAAAGGATTCTTATTAAAGCATGCTTTCTTTGAGGCACAGAGTACAAAGCCCTCCGCTCTCCCCTTGTGAAAAGATGTGTTTTCTTGTTTAATTAGAACAGACCTCCATTCCATTAGAAGAGGACAAGTGGGGCAGCAGGATTGAGACTCCAGGCCCCAAGAAAAAAAAAAAGGTTTATTTATTTCAGCTCCAACCAACTTTAAGAGCGTATTGTAACCTTGTGAAATATTCTATCATATTTGGGATGAATGAATACATGTAAAGCACCACATCCCTGCCACATAGTAATTGGTCATAATCTCCATTTTTGTTGTTGGTTTTGTTTTTGTTGTTGTTGTTGCTTTGCAATTAAAGCCTGTGTTGGAGAAATGCAAAGCCAAGTGCATCAATTAGGGTCCTAGCAGGAAACAGATGGTACACTCAATTTGGATAATTCGAGGGGAGCTTAGTAAAGGGATTGTTTGCAAAGATGCGAGCAGGGTTAAAGGAAGCCACAAGGGACAGCGTTGTACCCCAGAGTTAGCAGTGTGGGCAACTGTCTCACTTTGAGTGGATGTTGGCAATCTATGGCCCATGGGCCAAATTTGGCCCGCTACCTGTTTATGAAAATAAAGCTTTATCGAAACACACCTATCATCTGCCAACTGCTTTCACAGTTCAAAGGCAGAGTTGAATAGTTGCATCGGAGACTGTATGGCCTATAACCCCTAAAATATTTCCTCCAGCCCTTTACAGAAAAATGTTACATCCAGGGCAGGGACAATGCATGGACCTGAGGGTCTCAACTTCCTTAACTTTTGCACCTAGCCATGTAACTTGTCTCAGCCTGGTTTGCTGATCTTGGATGCAGAGAATAGCTCTATAGAGAAGGCTGCCTGGCAGGAGCTGTGACTTTCTGGAGAGAGATGTAACCAATACATGGCAACTCTGCAGATATGGAGATAGTTATGAACCCTGCAGCCTGCCTCCAAACACTCAAATGGCCCCATCCACTTGTAAGGTGCAGGGCCAGGGAGGCAGTGGATAGGGTCCATAAAGATCAGCCTCCTGGGAAACAGGGTAGGTTGAAGAAGGGTGCAGAGCATCCTCAGGGGCAAACCTGAGGACAGAGAAGAAAAGAGGTAAGTGAGAGAACTTGCTCCAAATCTGAAGGGGCCCCAGCTACTACAGAATCACAGTCTGGGGCAAGGAAGGAGGATGGCAATCATTCAGCCCAAAGAAACTACATTATCAACACATCAAGGCATTTTGGTATATACAGTTGTTTTGATGTACACGCTATACACAATTTTGATTTGTGAATGCTACCTCAATAAAGCAGGAAGAAAAAAAAAAAGACCCTGCGTTAAAAATTGAATCCAAGGAAGGAAAGTTGCTGGATCATTTATTCAAACAACACTTATTTTACCCTTCAGAAATAGGAAACCCCTCCCAGTTCTGAGATATATGAAGACAGGGTGAACCTTCCCTTCTCCATCCACACATCTCAATTATTATTAAATGATGGTTCTGTGACTGTGTAAGTAAAGTTTGTTTTCCCCACTGTAGGCTCTACCGTTCACGGATCTAGCCCTATCCCCAGTCCAGTGTGGCATATAGCAGTTGCTTAATAAATGTGTGTTGAAGAAGTTCGCCAAAGACAGAATATGTGAAATAATTACACCTAAAACTAACACAGTAGGTCTATGGAATGAAGGGTATATGGGCAAATGGCAAACATGAAGAGTAACAATGTGAAAGTTCTCTTATCAGAAGCAATTGGGACAAATAGGTAAAGTTGAAATTTGGAATGATTAAAAAACACTTTAAATATTTGACTTCTTTGTAAAGTCAAAACATATATATTATTTTCCCAAGCATCTGATGTAGGACTTGACCTCTTTTTTTTTTTTTTTTTTGTATATCTATATCAGATTGCTGAGAATTCTAGATTATCTCTCTTGCATAAAACTCATTCACAATGCATTACTAGGAGTTTCAGTTTCATGTTCTTTAAAATGGAATGTGAAACCTTAAGAGACTTAGAGAATATTCTGAGGGCAGTTTCCATATAGGGCAGTTTCACAATTTTCCTCAATTTTTAATAAATGTGCCAACACTCTTTTTAGTGGCTTTTCTTTATCAAACGTTTCCAAAGCTTACAATCTAGTTATCACAGAAACGTCCCTTTCCTTTGCTGCTCACAAGGCATTAATATACATCACAATCCTAAGCACAACTAGACACTAACCAAGTTTGGGAATGGACTTCTAGCAGGCACAGCACTCAATAGATGGGAGAGCAGGACCAGGGACATACTGGAAAGTAACCCATTTGCCATGAGCTTTCTACCCACTGTGGGCATGAGAAGTGTGTTTTATAGGTAGAAGGCAAAGCTTTGGTTACTTTGGTAAATTGATTCAATAGAGGTTATTGAAGAGAGATTTTACTGTACCTAAAGTAGCACTAAATATTTCTGAGGTCACATTACAAAGGACGATCCCTTTATCACTGACGTTTGCCCTTCTATCCTGCAGACAACCCAAAACAATCATAAGAAAGGCAAAGCAGAACTGGACCATGGAGTTGTTTGTAGTTGACCGCAATGAGGGTATCATTCTACACCTTGTGAGGTTTTTCTACCCCCAGCATAGACCCAGGGCAGTCATCTGCTGGCAACTGCGTGACCTGTTTTCCTTTGGACTGACTTTTGCCCAGTAATTTGGACTCCTACTGAGTGGTGGAGGGAGGGAAGTATGAGTAGAGTACAGCACGTGAGTTGGGGGACAGGTTAGGTAACAGGGCTCTAGTTCCTTCTTGAAGGAAATGACCTGTGTCAAAAAAGATTGGCCAGCAGGTGACCTGTGCTCCAAACCTAATGCTGCCACTTACTGACTTGGTCACCTTGGGCAGGGTATTTAAACTACTATGTCTTTCATAAATTATTTGTAAAATAAATGTTAATTAATAACCATGTAAGAAATGATGCCCATGTCTTACCTCTGTCATAGGAAGCCTGTGAGTCTTGAGTGAAAAAAATGCAGTGGTGTACACTGAGGAGAGGGCCCTGTAGTGTTAAATATTTCCCTCCCTCCCCTTTCTTCCAGATCAGTACTTGTAACAGTCAGGATAGGCTCAGTCATGCTGCAGTAACAACCAACCCCAGACTTCAGTGGCTCAAAAACCAAAGACTTATTTTTTTCTCACATCACGGAGTCCATCACAGATTGGCAGGGGTCTCCAGCGAGCACACTCACTCACTCTGGGGTGTAGCCACTCTCGTGAATATTGCCAGTTGCCATGGCAGGGAAGAGAGAGGGAGCTCTACAAGGTGTCCATTGGCAATGGAATGTCTGACCTGAAAATGAAACATGAAACTTGTGCTGGCAATTCGTTAGCCAAAACTATCCCTGTGGCCTCTATCTACTTTTGAGGTGTAAGAAATAGAATCCTCCCAATACCTCAGAGAGATATTTGGAGATATTTGTGAACAGCACTGATGACTACCACACCACCCTTTTACCTCATGTTGTTCTCTTCCCTTCCCCTTCCTCCCCTCCCAGCCCCTCCTTCTCCCTCCCCCCCCCCCCCCCCCCCCCCTTTCCTCCTTCCCCCCTTCTTTCCCCCTTCCCTTCCTACATCTGCCTCTCTCTTTCTCTCTCTTTTTTTTTTTTTTGAGGAAATATAGTACAGTGAAAGTGTAAACTTTGAAGTCAAGCACAATTTCCTCTCTGTCACTTACCAGCCATGTAGGTGACTTTGGGCACATCACTTAAACCTGTTCTCAGCCATCTTATCTAAACAAAATGTACATTTTGAAGATTAAATGAAATGACACATGGAAAATCTTCAGGAACAAATAAAATTAGCAAATGTCTATTTCCTGCCTTAGTTCCTCAGTTTCTCCTTTCTCTTTCCTCTTCATACTTCCAAACATTCCTAAAAGGCAGGGGTGAGGGTTTGGGGGTCAGGTGTGGGGCTACAGAGTCCCACCTATCTCCTCTACCTCCAGCCATATCTTCAGGTATAGGCCAATGGAAGCCAGAGTGAACCCTGATCCCTCAAGGTCATCTCAAGTAGTTGCTATGAGAGCTCCAGAAAAGCATCTCCCTGGGGAGACTTGTCTGAGTCTCTCTAGGAAAGGCTCGGTGGTATCCAGCAGTGACGGTGTTTCTTCAACTTCTACCTGCCTCAGAATCACCAAGGGATCTTGTAAAAGGCAGATTCTGATTCTTCATGTCTAGGGTGGGGTCCAAGAGTCTGTACTTCTGACGAGCTTTCAGGTGATGACGAAGCTGCTGGTCTTTGGACCATACTTTCAGTAGTGAGATTTCACGGGAGGGAAAAATGAGGATATAGGGGCCATGGACTTCAGTAAGAATCCTGGATCTACTTCTGGTGAATTTCAAAGCTTGGACAAAATGCTTATCTATTCGAAAAGTCCATTTCCTCATCTATAAAGCAGCGACAATAATCATACCACCCCACACTGTTGTCGCAAGACTTAAATGAGATCATACACGTGGAAAACATTGTCAACTGGAAGGCACTGTGAAGTTTGTGTTATTGGTATCTCTTCAGACTTCAAGTACCAGGCTCTCTCTCAACCAGAAAAGAAGCACTAAATCTAGACCATGTCCGTTTTGCGTGGGCAGGGAGCTTGATGGGAGGGTGGGGGGGTGGCCCCAAAGCTAAGGCAGGTTGGTATGAATGGTTGGTGTGAAGGCATCTTAACCAAATAAAACCTGTTAAACCAGGCCACAAGCAGTGAGACCCTACTTCTTCTTATGGGATGCGGTGATAAAGAAATTACATAGTTATTTGAGAGGAACATAAATAAAGATTAATAGGTTAATGAGTTATTTTCCTTTCATTACTACACTATTGTACTTTATTATAATTGCTTTGCACTCATTTAATTAAATTTGAACTGGGGCCAACACAAGATAATTTGTTTTCCCTGTACTGAACAATGAGTATGCAGATTGGATGTACTGAAGCAGTAATCAGCCCTCTGTTTGCAACACTTTTCTACTCTGAGTAGACATTATAATTGATAATTTGATTGTTGCAGCACTCTGTGCAATATATTTTAAAGCAACATTAACATAATGGAAATTATGTTGTGAGCTTAATCTCAGCTTTTCACTGAACGGCTATCTGGCTCCTTGGTAGAAACCACTGAGGATCTGTCAGCAGCAGATCTGAGTCTGTCTCTCAGTCTCTCTGTCTCTCTGTCTCTCTCATTCTCTTTTCCCCCTTCCTGTCTCTCTCCCTCCTTCCTCCTCTCCATTTTCTTCCTTCCTGCTCCTTCTGCGCTCCTTCTCATCCTTCCAGTTCCCGTACTTTTTCCATTCCTCCTTCCCTTCCTTTCTTTTCCTTTCTTCCCTCCTCCCATAACACATCCACTGTCTTTGCTTGCCTGGTTCTCTAGATCCACCCAAGAAGACCAAAGGATGACATAGCGAGTGTGGATCGCAACCACTCCCCAGCTGCATTTCCTAATTTTGAGACCCGTTCACGTCTAGGACATTCGGGCAAAGCCAACAAGGGCCTTTCCCAGAAACAATCAAATGAGAAATGATTCAAGGTGGTCGGCAGCGGGACAGCCAGCCCCGCACTCTGGGCCGTTGATGAACGTAATAGATTGATTCACATCACATCAAAGGTCATGCGCTCTTTGAGGGCAGGGCTGCAAATTTCGGCAGATGTGGGGGGAAAAGGCCACTGACATTTTCCTTTGTCTGAAAGCTATTCTTCCCTTGGAGCAGCAGACATTTTCTTGAAAAGATGCAGAATTTATTCTTATGAATACCTTCTGGGAACAAATTCTCTCTGGCCTGAGGGTTTCCTATCCCACAGTGGAAACTAGGTGTGACATTCTGGTTTGGTTAATAATCCCAGGCCAGAGATCTTGAGCACAGGTGGGGAAGCCCTGAGTCCAGGTGACTTCTGTTGAATTTTCATAACTCTGTAAATATTTGTTTCTGTGTTTGTTTTGGGAGGAAAAACACCTGTGAGTGGTTGGAAATGACCGTGTTGGATTTGGAAGAGCCTCAGGTGGGGATTCTGGGTGTTCTTTGTGCTCCTCCAAACTGTCCAGGCCCTGATTTGTTACAAAAATCAAATTTCTTTGAAAGAAAGCCTACTTTTTAATCTCCTTGCTCTTTCTAGGGCCTGGGCACCCACCCACACTCTGGGCTTTTATGTGGAGGGCAAGTGCCACAACCAAGAGCGTGTTCCTCTGGTGTGGGGCAACTTTTTGGAGAAGGCACATTTGTCTCTGTAATACATTCATTTTCGCCGGTGAACGTTTGAGTGTCAGCACTGACTCTGAGTGTCTTGTGTGGGTTTCCCCCCTTCTCTTTCTTTGTTTTTATTTTGCATAGAAAATTGCACTAGAACTTGACTTATTCACACGCCAATTTACCCAGTTCAGAAGCAGCACTTCTAAATTCTCCTTTCCACCTCACCAGCTCCTTTTCGGGTCTGGGGGGGGCATCTTATAGTCTCATTTGAACGAGATGTACTTCCCTCAGCTGGCTTTACTGTTCTAATTATTACCAATTTTTTTTAAAGATTTTATTTATTTGTCAGTGAGAGAGCGAGCACAAGCAGGGGGAGCAGCAGACAGAGGGAGACGCGGGCTCCCCATGGAGCAGAGAGCCTGATGCAGGGCTCAATCCCAGGTTGCTGGCATCACGACCTGAGCTGAAGGCAGATGCTTAACCAACTGAGCCACCCAGCCGCCCCTAATTATTACTATTTTAAAAAATTTTTTTATCCTTTTACAGAAAAGGAGCCAAAGACTGAAGTGTTTTTACATTTTCCCCCTGTTAAAAATAAGAAGAAGCAAAAGAAGGGAAAACTCCAATTTGCCTGTGTGGAGTACACCTCCCCTTGTTCAGATGCTAAATTTACGTGGAGATACCCGCAGCTGGGATGTGGTCCCAAACTAGAGACACCATCCCAGCTTCTTGCATCAGCCCACCCAGGGCTCCCAACCTCCAGGGACATTGCTAAGGAAGCCTGCTCCCAAACAAGGACCAGCAGGTGGATTCGTGGAGTACAGGTATCAGGTCTTCAAGCCTACAGCGGTTTGCCACAGTGGGAAACCAGGGCGAAGGAACTGTCTCCAGGTTTCGGCCATGGATTCCTGGCACCTGCAGCCTATCAGACATCAGAGCACTTTGGGATATTCAGAGCACTACTGGCTCCTCGGTTTGTAGCTATCCTAATTTGGCTCCTAGGAATCAGATTGAAGAGCAAGCAACTTCTTTGGAGATGATCCCAGTGAACCCCAGGAGGGGAATGAGGGATTGGGACAAGGCAGAAAGAGAATCAATGAATGATGTGTCATCAAGCCCGTGGGCAAGCAGGGCTCAAGCCTGTTGGGAAACTCCAGGAGCAGCAGGTGCGCCACAGAGTGATCCCACTGAGGTGGACGGAGCAGGGTGGCTCTTCATACAGATGCTCTCATCAATCACTGGTTGAGGGTTATTCCTTGGCTGGTGGCGGAGGGAGGCATTAATTCTCTGAGAGGTGTTCCCTGCTGAACACATGGACCGAACAGGCTCTGGATGCCAGAGAAGGGTCTCAGGTGAGGTGCAGAGGACAGCAATTGGAAGGTGGGCCGTTGTAAGGCTCATGAGCCACAAGGTGAAAAGCCTGAGAGAATGCGGGTGGGCCCTGGCAGCCCTCTGCTACACCTCGCTGTGCAGTATCTCACGTGTATCCTGTCTCTTCCTAGACTGTACACCAGTACCCCCCACTTATCCGCACTCACTTTCTGAGGCTTCAGGTACCTGCGGTCAGCCGCGGTTCAGAAGCAGGTGACGCTCCATGTGACGTACACGCAGAAGGTCAATAGTAGCCTAATGCTGCGTGACGTCAGGACGCCTACGTCATTCGCCTCACCTCCTCTCATCATAGAAGCATCTTACCATGTCATATCATCCCAAGACGAAGAAGGGTGAGTTCCATAGCATGAGATATTTTGAAAGGGAGAAAGGGACCACATCACATCACTTTTATTACAGGAGGGTGTTAACAATTACTCTACCTTATTATGAGTTGTTGTTGATCTCTTACTATACCTGATTTATAAATTACAGTTCGTCATAGCCATGGACGTAGAGGAAAAAGCATAGAATATATATGGTTTGGTACTATCCTCGGTTTCAGGCATCCCTTGGGGGTCTTGGAATATATCCCCCCACACATAAGGGGGGGACTACTTTGCCTCTAGTGACAGGCTGAGCTCACGCATCTGTGTTCCATGGAGCCCACGTGGACAATAGTAGTTAGTACCCATTCAGCACTCAGGGTGGATGTCATGCGAAGCGCACCACGAGGTCAGCTCTACCAATCTTCACAACCAACCCACAAGGTAGGTACTATGATCCACACCTCACGGATGAGGATACGGGGGCACTGGGGTGTCAAGTAGCTTGCCGGTGTGGTACAGTCAGGATATTCAAACTCAGGCAGGCTGGCACCAGAGCCTACCCTTTGGGGTGCTGGGCTGGACCGCATCTCACAACTTTCTGCTTAGACTCTGGAAGCTCTGGAGACCACCGCTCTCCCAACTATCGCTGTCATTTGTTGACTACATCTCACGTGACTCATCCTGGGGTAAGCGCTTTACCTTCATTATTTGGTCCTGATTGTCTCACTGAGGCCGAGTCGTATGCATTGTTATCCCCATGTCAGAGCTAAGAAAGTGAGGTTCGGAGAAGGTAAATTGCATGGTGGAAGGGTCAGGGTTGAGATGGAGGCACGTGAACCCCAGACACCCAAGCCAGGACTTTAAGATGATGGGCTTTCTGACTGGGGCCACGGCAGCAGGGAGCCGGCAAGGAATGAAGCAAATCCAAGAAAGTTGTACGCCCCGACTTGCCTCAGAGAAGGCAGATGCGTCCAAGGCCAGGCAAGAAATGAGGGTCATGAAGGAAATCACAGACCCTCCCTGCACCCCACTTCCTACCACGAAGACAGCACAGTAGGGTAAGGTGCTTGCTGTTTTTTAATAACCTTTGATAATATCCAAAGGGCTTTACAATCGACTTCCCTTTCACCTGGCATCCCAGCAGGGCTACTAGAATGGAGCCAACCCTGCCCAGCTTCCAGAAGCCACTCCTCCAATACTTTTTTCAAACTTTTCCCCCAGTACCTGAGATTAACGACACAGCACCACGATGTCCCCCAAGTTGGACTGTGGGGGTGACACGCATTCTGCTCCGTGCACGGGGACAATAGCCACACCCTGCCCACGGTGCATGGGGGGTGGGGTGCTTGCTTGTGTTCCTCCAAAAGGCATGCTGGGCACTCACTAGGTGGTGCTAATCAAGGATCTTCCTTCTCTCTTCTCTTTCCTTCCCTAGCTCCTTCTCCCCTTTTCTTCTTCCTTTGTCTCTTGCTTCTCTTATTTCCTTTCTAGAAAAGGAAGCCCAGTGTGGTAGAACAAACAGTGCCCAGGAACTCAGGAGACCTGCTTGTCGCTAGCAAAGAATGCAAGACGCTGCATCCAAAGCAGGCAGCCCCAGTCCCGCGCTTTGGTTGCTGACCAGCCAAGCAGCCTCCTTCTGTCTAGATTTCAGCCCCCAAACTGTAAACACAGGGCAAGTGCACTCGTTTAGGGGTTCAGCCCTTTTGAAAAGACAATTATTTACAATTGTTTATAATTATTTTTGAGCCAGTACTTTCAAGATGGTAGATTTTACATTTAAAAACAAGTCAAGATCATTGGCCTTCCTTGAAAAACCAAATCTGGCTACACTGGACTTACACTCCTATCAGCACTGAGTTCCTTTGCCTCTTCTAGGTGGAGTGTGCATTTGTCACCCAGAGCTCACACTCACATGGCCTTTTTTTTTTCTTTTAAGATTTTATTTATTTATTTGACAGAGAGAGAGGGCACAAGCAGGGGGAGCAACAGGCAGAGGGAGAAGGAGAAGCAGACTCCCCACCGAGCAGGGAGCCTGACGTGGGGCTCGATCCCAGGACCCCGGGATCATGACCTGAGCCGAAGGCGGATGCTTAACCGACTGAGCCCCCCAGGCACCCCTCACACTCACTTGGTCTTACACCCACCCTCTTCTGGGTTTGTTAGAGGCTGGGAAAAGATACAACCCACAGGCACCTCTGAGGTTCCTAAAAATGCATATGGATAGGGGATTTACGTGTCTTGCTTTCACTGTGTGAGAAAGACAAAAAAAAAAGGCAAAACAAAAGGCCAGCATAACCTGACACTGACCTTAGACCATGGCAGAAATGGCCCGTGTCCTGAGCACACAATTTTCCAGGTGCCTTCGCACGTGGAAGCCCATGGATTCTCTGACCCCACGAGGCGCGGGTGCCTGCTTCTGCTTCGCTTGTTCCAAGATGAGGAACCTGAGGTGCGGGGAGGTGAGGTGACTTGCCCCGGCTCACAGTGCTGCTATTGTCAAGGGCTGAATCAAACTCCTGGTTTGCTTACTCCCGGGCTCCTTCCCCTCTACCAGGAAGTCTCCCCATCTCATTTTGAATACTAGCCATTTTCTGCACAACTCTAACAACTTGGCAGGTGTGCAGGATAGCTGCCACTAAATAAACACATTTCAACAGATGAGAAAACTGCAGCCAAGGGGACATAAGAGCAAAGCAAACAGTTCTCTCTGGCATGATGGAGAGATCACGGGAGGGACGGGTCTCCTTCTCTCTCTCTCCCTTTCTCTCTCTGGAAGGGGGTTGGGGGAGACTCTCATACACTCCCCCCTCTTTTTTGGTGGGGGGAGAATAAAGGGACAGGGCAAGAAAAGACCAAAAAGTACCAAACACCAATCTTACCCACTTTGCAAATTCGTTTTCTTCCCTCCCTCCCTTCTTTTCTTTTCAGTCTGAAAACAAAAGAATTTTCTAACAGCTCTTTAGGTATTCAAAACACTGCATGATTTCCCAGTGATTCTTACCAGAATGTATAAAAGGTAGAGCGGGATGAGGACTTCTACCTCCCAAGTTAGGATACTGAATCAGCGAAGAAGCGAACAAGTCCAGTTTCACTCACTGGCTTAGGATCGAGGCTCAGAGGGAACCACAGACCACTTGGGATCTCATACCGAGCCAAGCTAAGTCTCTCAGAAGAGATGTTGCTTCGGTTTTGGGAACATCTACAATGTGCTAGGTATCTGCTGAGTGCTTTATAGACAAAAATCTCCTAAGTGCACAAAATAGTCCTAGGAAGGCATATCGGTATCTGTTTCCCCACTGAGGAATCTGAGGTGGGCCAAAAATGTCTAGAATACTGCCCAAGGTCATCCCCACAAGCCTGGGTCTGACTCCAAAACCCACATTCCCTCTACCGCACTGATTTCATGAGAGGAAAAAAAAGGTCCAAAATACTGCCCTCACTCCACCACTCTGAGTCAGGGCCTTAATCCATTTATACCCAGTGACCCGTCCTGGGTGTTTGGGGGTTTCCTATAGGTCCTCTGGGGTTGTCTGAAGGATAGATCACATTTGGGCCATTTTGCCATAAAAAAGCTTCAACGATATAATAAAAATCCTACACAGTAGCCAATAGTGCCCTGTAGTTGGCTCTCCATTCCCCACTCGTCTTAGGCTATCACTTCTAATGTTCCTCTGGAAGGGAGTAAAGCCAGTTTAAACTGAGTAACGAACATTCAGGAAGCAAAAAGCCCATGCCACACCCTTGACATGGTGTACTAGGGAGGAGGGAGTAAACATTAACCAGAGAGCAAATACGGAAACATCTCGGAGAGGTGGTGCATGGAGCAAAAAGCAAGTGAAGCCTGGAAACAGTAGCTAAGCTCGTGGACTTGGAAATCAGCCAAAGTCTGGGTTCAAATCCCTCCTTTGATACTTACTAGCTGCCTGGTATTAGGCAAATTACTTAACTGGTTTTTGCCTTAATTTTCTCTGTAAATCTGGGGTGATGATACATTCCTCTGAGTCTTGTTATATAGATTAAATGTTCTAATGTATAGAACATGTTTGGGAGAGTGCCTGGCATTATTATGGGCTCAATCATTGATAGCTCTTATTATATGCAATCAAACTGCAATTAACCTATTTTCAGGCTCTCTCCTCTCAAATTTCTTTGCTATGCTCATATTTCAAGAAGAAGGTCACATCACAGTTTTTATTATAGTATTCTTTTTCAATTTCTAGAGCATGTTCTGTGGTCACTACTGATGCAAGCTACGATGTGACTCTATCAGCCTTAGCAATGAGAATGGGTCCTGTATGAGAAGCAGGTGAGACTACGTAAGCCCAGAAGAAAGAGAGTGATGTGTCCACTGGACTCTACTTACAGAGGAAAGAAGGTGGACAGGAGACCAACAGGTTTTGAGGAATATATGCAGAACGGACTTGTGCGAGAACACCAACCGTCCATCCACCCACGCCCCCATCCTGGTTGGGGGCATCCCGGTCAACAGATATCAGGCAGAAATGGGAACTGGCAGAGATTGGGAAATAGCAGCCTCAAGACTTGGAGAAAAGAAGCCCCTGGTTCATAAGAGGCAGGACGAAAGCGGACACCAGTCCTTCCTGAAAAGAGAAAATGAGGGTATCCCATAGAATGGTGCATGGTATCTACAATCAATGCGGTGATTCTGGCCACATACAAAGGTCTACTGTGCCATTTTGGATACCCTATTATGAAAAAGGATACTGTGCCATTAGCGAGGCCCAGTGTAATACAGCCCAAGTGAGCGGGGGCACAAAGATCCATGGATATTTGAAAAGGGAAGTGAAAGCAGGCTGATAATCTCCAGGAAAGGAGAGACTGAGACATGGGGATTCAGGGAGGGACGTGGCATCTTGAAGTAAAGACGGAATAAGCGCTAAAAAGGATATTGGAGTTCGTTGGTCTGTCTCCCTGCCTCTCTCCTGCTTCCTCTGAACCTATGTGAAAGCAGAACAGTCCAAAAGTGGTACTTTATTAACAAGGGAATTTAATGTAGGGGCACTTAAAAAATACTAGACATTGGGGTGCCTGAGTGGCTTGGTTGGTTAAGCATGTGAGTGTTGATTTCGACTCAGGTCATGATCTCAGGGTCCTGGAATTGAGCCGTGTCAGGCTCCGAGCTCAGTGAGGAGTCTACTTGAGATTCTCTCTCTCCCCCTGCCCCTCGCTGTGCTCGCACACATGCGTGTGCCCTCCTTCCCTCTCCCTCAAATAAATAAATTTAAAAAAAAAACAAACTAAACATTTACCTGGGACCCAAACAGAAAAAAGAGAGAAGGAGAATGATGAATTTTATGGGATTAGGGCAAGAAGTGCCTACAAGCTTTCTGGTGACTTCAGAATAGAATCAAATAGTTGGACAAAAGGAGAAAGGAAACCAAGAGATATTGAGCAATTGATATGCTCCAGAACTGGCTTTGAAGTCAAACACCTCAACCTTCGATCCTTAGCTGTGGGACTTTGGGCAAGTCCCTCAACTTCTCTGAGCCTCAGGAACAATTCAAGCCCCAACTTCATTGTGTTTGGGGGAAGGTAAGAAATAATAATATGTAGGAAATACCTAGACTAGGGCCCACCATGGAATGGGCCCCCACAGAATGGTGGTTGTTCTTACAGGTATTATCAGTATTGGTCTATGGAGCACCCCTGGGAGAAGGTCATGTTTTACATGTGAGGAAATCAAGACTCAGAGAGGTTAAATAATTTACCCAAGGTCACACAGGCAGTAAATGGTGGATGTTGTACTTGATCCCTGGCTTGTCTGACCTACTCCTTCCCCATCCCGCTTCATGGTAGTTGATAAAAGGAAAGACAAAATCCTTGCTTAATCTCTGCCTAATCCATGTTTCCTTCATAGATAATACATTTTTCTAGGAACCTCACTTGTTAGCACATGTTTAGATGGTTTCTACACCTCTGAGGGCTCTGCAGGCCACAGTAAAAACTTGTCTTTTATTTGGGGATCCTGGGGAAATGAACATCTTCAGAAGTCAAAATAAGTGGGGCATGGGAACTGTATGTATTATGAATGGATAAAAATAGCTTTAAAGACAATGGTTTGGAGAGAGAGGTTTCCATTATTTGGCAAGTGACTATAGAGCATCTCTGAAGAGTCAAAGATTCTGTGTGTGTGGTCATGTTTCTGCCTTCAGCAAGCTTACTGTCCCATAGGGGCATCTATATACACAAGCTATTCTTTTTTTTTTTTAATTTTTTGTTTAAATTCAATTTAGCTCACATATATTATATGATTAGTTTCAGGGATAGAAGTTAGTGAGCAAGCTGATCTTCTTATTCACCATTCCTCCTTACTTGCTTCCCAGCTCAGAGCCTAGGTTTTGCTCAGGACAGTCTAGCTCCAATAATGGCTCATGCTTAGCCTAAAACAATCTGGACAACCCATTCTCCTTTGCCAGTGATAGGCTGCAGATGGGTGTGTGGCCCAGTTTTAGCCATGAGATGTAAGCAAATGTCCGCAGGAAACTTCTAGGCTCTCTTCCTCTGGCAAGAGAAATATGTGAGAAGAACACTTCTCCCATGCCTGCTTTGTTCCTGCTTGGTATGCTGGTGTGAAGATGTGAGTCACAGTAGCTGTCTTGCAGCCATGAGGGGAGACATTGCTGATACATTGAGAATGGCAGATTCTCAAAGGGAGACAGAATGAGCCTAAGTTCTTGGTGGCATCATTAAACTGCTGTGCCAATCCTGGAACCACTTACTTCCATATACCTTGCTATGTCAAGTAAACTAAATGTTTTTATTGCCTAAACCTCTGCTACTTGGCGTTTCCATTACCAGATCAATAATATGAGACTATCTGGGGATGGAACCTGGTTATGGGTATTTTAAATACTCCCAAATCACCCTAATAAGGGTTCAGAACCACTCTTCTATCCCATGAAAACCTTAAGCATCATTAGAAGTGTTCGAACTATTCAGAAGAGGAAGAGACTTCTTTCTGGGTAGATTATCAGTGAAAACATTTGGGAGAAGGTAGCATTTGGTTTGGCCTGGGCAGATGAGTAGGCTCTGAGCTTATGAGGCTAAGAGAAAATGTTATTGTGTGGAGCAAAGCCCTGAGAAGCACAGACTGTGTATGGGAGGCGCAAGTAACTTGACCGCATTGCAAGGTGTGAAAAGTAAGAGATGAGGCCAGAATGATGGCGTGGGGCCGGACTGAGTGTTGGGTGGCGGTTTAACGCCATGCTAAGGACTTGGTGCCCAACACTGAGCTAGTAACCATAGATGATGAAAGTGAAGCATAAGACCCAGCCTGACCATTGAAATGCTTCTAAAGCAGTTGGGATGTCAAGGATTACTCATGTGAAACTCTCAGGAAAACAAATATGCCATATATAATTAAGCTCCCCAGGTGACAGCACAGAGAAAAATAGCCTTAGGGTGTCAGAGTTGGGAAAATGGTATGGGGCAGAACAGGATTGTGAAATTGTAGGCGGTTAGAGGTGGATCGATAGCTACTGGCTCAGGGTCTCACTTTCTAAGTGATACAGGAATTCCATCTATGCCACTCCTGGGAAATGAGCCATTGGACTCTGTCTAACCTCTTCTGGGACAAAGATTTCACTAGTCGGCATCTATTATTAGACAGTTTCCATGATCATTCCGTTTTTTTATTACATCATATCAGAATCAATCTTTTTATAACTATAGCCCACTGACCCTTGTTTTGCTCTACTAGTCTAGGGTGATCTGAGTTGAATTATTGGCTCTACTAATCTGTAGTGTTAATACATTCAGTCCCTTCCCATGGTCTCAGAGTGAATAAAGTGTATTTTCCTGACCCTTGACTTTGAGATTGCTTGATTTGAGCAATTGGGATGTTGGTGGATGTCATGCCAACAGAGGCTCTCAATGTGTGTGTCCATTTGGGAATGCCCTCTTGTACTCTGCAATCGCTGTGAGAAAAATGTTCCGAGGGGCACCTACTGATTCCCAAAGAAAAAGAAACACAGGGAACAAAACTGATCCAAATCATGACCTGGATCCAAGCACAGAGGAGCCTACATCAGATCAAACTCCAGCTCACCTGCAGGTACACAAGAGGTAAATAGATGTGGTTATAAGCATTAATGTGGCAATAGCTAAGACATATAGAGAGGTATACTCCCTTTTACACCAGAATGCTCTTCAAATAGATGGAGGCCACTATTATTCCCTGAAAATATTATCATTTTGTTCTCATATATCCCAGTGCTGATAACCATTCCTTGTGTGACATGCATTCCAAATCCCTCCTGAATATAATTTCACCCAGAACTGAGCACGTGGTACTCCAGATGTAATAGGCCCCTCGCAGAACCTATTAGGATCATCACCGCCCTTCAACTGAAAATAATACTTTATTACTGTGCCTGAAATTGCTTTAAATAAAAAAACAGTTCCGTTGTTGGATCGTATGGAGCTTTGGGTTAATTAACCCTCTGATCTTTTCTGACTCAATCACTGTCAAACCGGCTCCCCGAACCTATACTTACACAGTTGACTTTTTTTTTTTTTTACGTTAAATAGAGATTCTATTACTCTTAAATTGGTATATGGCTGTTTTTGACCTAACAGCCTGGCCTGTCAATATGATTTGAATCCTTATTCTGTCATCAAACCTATCAACTGTTCCTTCCTTATTTAGGCCATCCTGCCATGTCATCACAAGAAAGAATATTAAAGACAACAGGGGTAAAGATAAGAACCTTATGGCATATCTCTAGAGACTTGCAGATTGCAGATGAGTAGGGTGGGTTGAAATCCGTAACAAATCCCTTTGTAACCGTGTAGTCATCCTATCTGTGTTTTGACATGTTGTCCACAAGAATATTTAATGCGTGACGTGGCCAGAAGCCTTGCTTAGATCAATACTTGTCAGTGAATTACCTTGATCAAAAATGGAAATTGGTTGGAACCACATGATCTGCTCTTGGAAAACTGATAGCGGATCTTAGTAATTAGCTCTTTCTTTTCTATGTTCTAGTAGCGCCATTTGGTACAATGTACTCTAAGATGATGTGTCTTACCAGGACACTCCCCTTGGACTTGACTCAGTTTTTCTCACTGGCTCCTGGACCACAGGCATTGTGCACCACCCCAAATCCAGCCTGGCCTTGCCAGTAGTGGGACAGTCCCAACAAGGACGTGGACTGATTCCAGAATTATGAGGCCAGGTTCCTACAGCTTCTACTGAGTTCTACATGAAAGGGCTCCCTGCGGCAGCCCCTCCAGATTCAGGATTATCACGCACTTCCTCTCCCCAGTCCCACATTATGCATGTCTCATCTCCTGCCCCAGGACTTTCCTGCTTTCACTGAGGTTCAAGACCACCATGACACCCACTAGGCACCCTCCTTCCTCCTTGCAGAGAGACGGGGTGGAGACAAGGCAGTTTCCCATGGTCTCCAAGAAGACATCCGGTAAGACGAAGCAATCAGCTTGCCTGGAAGTAATACACTTCCCTGTATAGCTTCTCATCTTCACTGCCTCATAAAGCACATAAACTTTTGCCACAAACTTTGCTTTCTAGGTGAGCGGAAGTTCACAGCACCCTGCATGTATCCCCTTGGCACTCACTTCCTCTGTTTGCTGACAACTTCCTACCACCAGCACTTTCTGCTTCCTGGGAGACCCAACCCGAGGCACTAGGGGACCCAACCCAAGGCAATCTGAACTGGGCTCTCTCGTGATAAGAACCCGTTCCCCATCAACGTCTCCTGTTCCGATGGAATGAGTGACAAGGGTATGCATTGGAAAGGTAGGTTTTTAATTTTTTTCCTATGTTCTTATATACTATTTGTAAGTAAAATTCAATCAAAAACTTATATCATCAATGTTAACAGAATAGTGAGTATTGCAGCTTGTTATCTTCAACACTATGTTAATAGACCTCACTTTTGTGTTTCATTTTTGTCAAAATGTTATTTCAATGATTTGAATCAGTAATAAATGGGAATATGGTAAAAAAAAAATATGTGCAGAAGGATGGATAGTGAAAGTGTTTCTCCCCCGTCCTAAGTCCACCACTCTGTTACTAGTTTCTTATGCATCTTTCCAGAAACATTTTATGCATTAACAGTCACCCACACGTATGTGTTCATGCACACATCTCTCACACGGGTACACATGCTTATTTTCCTATAGTATAGGGGCAATCCTGTACTATACTCTATAGACTCTTCTGAAAGTTGCTTTCTCATGTGAGAGTAAATCTTGGTGGTCATTTCATGTCAGTAAACCTAGACTTGCCCTATTTCGTTAATAGTGGGGCTAATTCTTCATTGTATGCATCAACTTCCGATGTTATGCATCAGTTTCAATGGCTGTTAGGTAATCTTGCTTTTTTTTTTTCTTTAAAGATTTTATTTATCTTAGAGAGAGAGTGTGTGAGCAGGGGCAGGGGCAGAGGGAGAGGAAGAGAATCTTAAGCAGACTCCATGCTGAGTGTAGAGCCTGACCTGGGGCTTGATGCCATACCCTAAGGTGATGACCTGAACTGAAATCAAGAGCTGGCCACTTAACAGACTGAGCCACCCAGGCGCCCTGGTAATTTTGCTTTTTTAACATCACCTAGACCCTGACATAATCTAAAACATTGAAACAACTGTTTCATTTGCTCACAATGCTACAATCTGAACTGGGCTCCCCTGGGCAATACTTCTGGTCTTGCCTGTGGTTGTCCTATGGATACATTCAGCTAGCAGGTGGTTTTGGGGCTGGGCTTGGCAGGTACCCTGGGATGGCTGGGTCTCTTGCTGTCATTCCATGCCATCTTAGGGTCTCTCTCTTTCCTCATGAGCTCTCATGCCCTCTCTGTGTGTCCTCTCCAGGAGGGGATCTGGACTTGGGCAGGTCAGGGCTCTGGAAGTTTCCAGCCTTCTTAGAGCTGAGGCCAGAAACTGGCCTGTCCTCATCTCTGCTGCATTCTGTTGGCTGGACCAGGTTATGGACTCAGCTAAGATTCAAGGATAAGGGACTTCACAAGGGTGTGGACATAGGGAATTGTGATTCACTGGGGGGTCACCAATTTGATATGATCAGGGACTTCAGGGGAAACTAACTAGTTAGGGGATCAAAGATCCCAACAGATGTACATCCCTTTTATGGGATGTGTGACATTTTGTGTGAAAAGGTGATTATAGGGGACGCTTGGGTGGTTCAGTTGGTTAAGCATCTACCTTCAGCTCAGGTCATGATCCCGGGGTCCTGGGATCGAGTCCTACATTGGGCTTCTTTCTCAGTGGGGAGCCTGCTTCTCCCTCTGCTTACCACCTCACCCCTGCTTGTGCTCTCTCTCTTTTTCTCCCTGACAAATAAAGTCTTCTTAAAAAAGAAAAGGTGAAAAAAAATAAAAAGAAAAAAGAAAAGGTGATTGTAGTTTTTTTTTTTTTTTTGAAGCAGGTAAAACTTTATTTGTTCCAGGTACAGAACTCTTAAAAATAAATGATAAAAAAAAAAAAGAACAGATTGTAGTTTTTAATAATGATTGCAGATCACTAATTTACATCATGGAATTATAAGAGGATTTAGAGAGATCATCCAAAACTTCCTTCCCCTTCATTTGACCAATGAAAGATCTAAAAATCTGAGAGGTTAATAGTCAAAAGAATTACAGCATTCCCCTACTCATAGTCCCAGAATCAGCACCCAATACCTTTTTTTTTTTTTTTGAGAGAGAGTGAGCATGAGAGGTGAGGGAGGGGCAGAGGGAGAAGCAGAGAGAGAGAATCTTAAGCAGGCTCCACACTCAGTACGGAGCCCCACACAAGGCGCCATCTCACCCTCCTGAGATCATGACCTGAGCTGAAATCAAGAGTTGGATGCTTAACTGACAGCCACCCAGGTGTCCCAGCACCCAATTCTTTATTCCCCTCCTTATCCTTTCCTGTTCTCCACTGAGTTCCCATCTGTAGGCTCCACCCTTCCTGGCTTAATGAACATGTATTGAGTACCTGCTATGTTCCAGGAACTATTCGAGAAGGTCATCATTTCAGGGATGTAGTAATTCTAGCCTAACATACATGGTGTGCTGGAGCTGGCTTGAACCATCACGTGAGACCTGCTTGTGTGCATCTTCAATTCCACAATTCAGTAACAGCATGTTGGTAGCTTGAAATCAGCCGTGCTGGGAGTATTTGCAGCACAAAAATTCAGAAACAGTCCAATTCAGGACTTTTTTTTTCCTCTCCGAAGAGTTGGTTGTTAAATATTTACCAGCATACCCTGGATTTAGTCTTAAATCACATTGTCTTTCAGGCTAAGAGGGGTTTCGTTCTCGCAGCCCATGCTGACCTACAGGTCTCTGACTTTTCATTCATTTACACTTAATCAGTAAATAATATTTGATCAACTACCATGCAATAGGCTCTGTATCAAAAGGCCTTGGCTTCTACTCTTTACCAGATAATTGTCTGCAGGCAGGAAAGGGCCTGGTGTTGCTAGATTCACTTTTTTAAGAGATGCTGGTAATCCCGATTTTTGTGTAGAATTGGTCAACTTTTAAACGTGAGCAAGAAATTCAAAAAATTTAAACCTAGTGTCTGGGCCAAATGAAACATGTCTTTAGGTTATATTTGTTATGAGGGCCACCAGTCTGTAACCTCTATTCTAATCCTTACAAAAGTGTGTGACATTGAGGCTCGAGCCTCTCCACCCCTCCACCCCCACTTGTCTTGATGGAGTTAAACCACCTGGAAATCCAGGGACACGCAGAGCACTCCACCCTCTTCCCTGTGTTTAAAATAGCATCCTTTGCCTACAGGTCTTGTGTGGCCGCCCACTAATAGCCACTTCTTCAGCTGGACATTTCACTCTCTACTCAGCTATGTTGGCCTTTTTTTAGCCCATGCTGCCATCTGCCACAGGGCCTTTGTACTTGCTGTCTTCTCCTCCTGGAACACTGAACTCTCACCTCATTGACTCAACACAGACTATTTCTCAGGGAGTCTCTGTTCTCCTAGATGAGATCAAGTATGTCTAATTTATCTACCATTATGACCAGAGTTTGCTCTTTTGTAGCATTGTGGTGGTCACAAGAATGTACTTCTTAGATCTCTTACGGAGGGGAGTCTAATTGACTGACAGCCCCAGCTGCTTTTCCTTGAATCAACCACCACCCCTCTGCTGGGGCCACACTTCGCACAGGCCGCTCCCAGCCCATCACGGAGCATAGCCGGAACTCTAAGGCAGGTCTATTCTTCAGAACGTGAGACTCTTCTGATGGATAACTTTGGCCTAGCCGAGACTCCCTTGGAACTACCCTGTGGTGCAAGACTACCCATCTCTCACTTCCCCAGACCTGCTTCACCATCTAATGGCTCTCCCAGTCTTCTCCAGCCCCCTCCCTATTCTCACTCACAAATAAATCTGCATATTAGTCCTGTCCTAGCATCTGCTTCTTGGAGGACCTGAACTGGCAAAAGCATCTATTACGGAGATAAATTTAGATTTATAAATACAATTATTTGATGCTTGCTTGCCTCTCAGACTCAACTATGAAAGTAGGGATTAGTTCGGAGATATGTTTGTCTTTGGCTGACCGTTAAATCTCAGCCCCTTCCACAGGGCCTCGCACACAGTGGGGACTCAGTAAACGCTGATTTGACAAACGAATGAAACCACTGAAAATACAGTGAGTTATGAAAATGGAAGGTATGGTTAAATGTAATGTATGCTTGTCCTAACTATAGGCTGTACTACTTGCAACATGGAAACTGGAATTGGGGAGCATCCCCTGGAAAATGAGGTAAATAAACGGTAAGACCGATTCAGCTAGTCCAAGTAGTTCATGTGGTGGTTTTTCTTTTTTAAAGATTTTATTTAGGGTGCCTGGGTGGCTCAGTCGTTAAGCATCTGCCTTCAGCTCAGGTCATGATCCCAGGGTCCTGGGATAGAGCCCTGCATCGGGCTCCCTGCTCTACAGGAAGCCTGCTTCTCCTTCTCCCATTCCCCCTGCTTGTGTTCCCTCTCTCGCGGTCTCTCTCTGTCAAATAAATTAATAAATAAATAAATAAAATAGAGATTTTATTTATCTGAGTGAGAGAGAGAGCATGAGCAGGGGCAGAGGGAGAGGGAGAAGCAGACTCCCCACTGAGCAGGGAGCCCTACGCTAGGGGCTCGATCCCAGGACCCTGAGATCATGACCTGAGCTGAAGGCAGATGCTTAACAGATTGAGCCACCCAGGCATCCCAGGTGGTGATTTAAGAACCTAGAATTGGATCACATTTCAATGCGCTTCTAGAAGGAACCTCTGGTTTCTCTCCAAGCCGTGAGTTTGGTAATGGAGAACACACCAAGAGAGTCCATTCCAAATACTGTATGAGATGGACAACCTCAGAGGCAGCACACAACTGAAAGTAGTTGACAAAGGAGTTTTCAGAGCTGACTAGCTTGAGATCTACAATGACCTGGCTTAGCATCTTTGGCAAATCACTTTCCCTCTCCAGATTTGGACGTTCCCATCTGCAGCATGAGCGGGGTGGCCTTGGGATTCTGAAGCACTTCTAAGCTTGGGCAACACTGGATTCTAAGGGGAGTGGACAGAGGTCAGAGGAGAAGTTCTTTTTTCCTTACTGTATTCCCAGTATCTACCAAAGTGCCTGGTACTTGAGAGGCTCTCAATAAATCTTGCTTGAATGAATTAATGAAAACATGAATGGAGGACCACCTCCTCTCTCCTCTGGGTACACAACGTTTCGGGGCCCCAGTCTGTGCTAGCAGGGAAGGCAGGAAGCAGCTGTTTACCTTTGAGGGAGCGGCTGGGTGATGCGCCTGTGCAAACAGCCATTTACCCAGGTGTCAAGAGGAGGGACGGAGAGAGAACACACATTTACTCCTTTCCTCACCATAATGATCCAGAAATCCCGGCCTGCCCCTCTGCATTTTTCCAGGCACTGCTGGAGTCATGATTCCCACTTGTACCTCAAGTCACCCCCTCACCAGTGACTCTTCAGGGCCAATACCAGCATCCAAAGTTAATCTTACTATTAGATGTGGTTTTCTGCTTGCTGTATGTATCCTTCCACTGGAATGGAAACACCTTGAGAGTAGATTATTTGTCTTGTTCATTGCCTGATCTCCGTAGCTGGAGGAGAGTCTTGGATTTGGTGGGCCTGCTCAGTAACTAGATGTCGACTGACTGATAGGTAGGGTGTGCTCCAAGCCTGGTCTGATGAAATCACCAGCCTGAAATTCCCACCACTAATGTCACCTCTTTGGGTATGTCAGCATTCTTGACTCAATCATGCCATAATCATTCTAATGGATTTTGTCTTACCTCCTATGCTTATTTACTTAGTATATTTCTCTCATTCATCTCTCCTCTGTAATTTAAATACATTTAAACTATACATTGTATGTCATGACTATAAATAGAAACCAATATCACTTCCTATAATTAGAGAGTAACCGTAAATATGAATACAATGATCATAAGCCTTGTGCCAAGGGGATGGCAAATGAAACTCTATTTCAACATATTGTTTCCTTTGTGAAACTGGGCATTTTATTGTGTACATTTACAAATGTTATTTTGATACAGGGTCCATGGTCTTCATCAAACCTCCTAAGGAGCTTGTAGCATCTTCCTTGAGACCCGTGGAGAAGAGATACCAATATACAGTTTGCCAATGGTCCAAGGTTGAGGTCTTTTATCATTAAAAAGGGAAATCCAGTCTCGTAAGATAGTGTGAAAGACATGTTAGCATGGAGCTGAGACCCTCCATGACATGATCAGAAGGACTAAAAGAGGACAGAAAGGGAAAGGACTTTTTAGTGTCTGTGTGCTATATTAAGTCACCCTGGTTTCCTTGGGTTAAGGTAGGGTCTTCAGAAATCTCAATTAAATTGCACAAAAATTATTCAGGTTTAAATTTAATTGCACATAAATTATTTAGGGTTTAATTGCAAACCCACCACTTTGGATTAATTTATCAGTTCATACCACTAAATATTCATTGCATGACTATTACTGACAAAGCTCTTGTGCAATAAAGTCATGTACTAAATATCTTTTGAATAATGGGGAAGAATGGCTATGTAATCATGATATCAATATATATATGATAAAATTTAATATCTATCATGATAGGTGAATCCCAAGATGCTATGAGAATACTGAGGCAGTAATTCAATATGGAAAGCATTCCTGGGGCAGTAATCTT
Source organism: Neomonachus schauinslandi (assembly GCF_002201575.2). Taxonomy (NCBI): domain Eukaryota; kingdom Metazoa; phylum Chordata; class Mammalia; order Carnivora; family Phocidae; genus Neomonachus; species Neomonachus schauinslandi. Next base: position 28,666,794 of record NC_058418.1, on the reverse strand, counting down.
TGAGCCAAATCCTAAAGGATAGGCCCACTTTTTATTATTCAAAATTGCCTGTTCATGAGAATGCTCTATAGGACTTGTTAAAATCCAGATTCCTGGGCTCCATTTCAGACCAGCTAGACCAGAATCTCCAGTAGAAGGACCCAGAAATCTTAAAAAAAAAAAAGTGCCCCAAGTGATTCTTAGACAAATTTGGAAGCCAGTGCACTACCTAAGTCCATGGCTTTCAACTTTGTCTGTGCATTGGTAGCCTGTCACTATACAGAAACTGGGTTATCTAATCAGATTCTCTGATGAAAATGGCCTGACCATTTTAAGTTGCTCCCAAGATAACTTTTGTGCTCATTGTATCTTGAGAATCACTGAGCTAGATTGGAGGGATAGAGGTTAGGGTGTGGATAATGAATATTCCAGGCAAAGGGAAAAGCATAAATAAATTCTACGTGATGTAGTATTAGGGAATCTACAAGTACCAGAGCACAAAGAAGGATCACGGAAGGAGGAGCCTGAATGTCATGGCTGTGAACCTGGAATTTCTCTTACAATTCAGTGCTTCTCACTGATACGTGTGTATATGGTTGGAGAAGCACCCATCAGAATCGCCTTTAAAACTTGATGGGATGAAGTACTAGAAGTGGAAGTCTATGAACTGGGAAGAGCACCAGGAGAAATTTTTTTCTGGTAACTCCTCTAGCTTTAGAGTGAATTTAAAAAATTATTGAAAGGGGTGCCTTGCTGGCTCAGTTGGTAGAGCAAGCAACTCTCCGATCTCAGGGTCGTTAGTTCAAACCCCATGTTTGGTATAGATCTTACTTAAAAATAAATAAATAAATAAATAAATAAATAAATAAATAAATAAATAAATAAATAAAACAATAAAAGGGGCACCTGGCTGGCTCAGTCAGTAGAGCATGTGTCTCTTGATCTCAGGGTTATGAGTTTGAGCCCCATGTTGGGTGTAGAAATTACTTAGAAAATCTTAAAGAAATAAATAAAAATAAAAAATTATTGAAGTATAGCATACTCACAGAAAAATGCACAAATATAAGCATAAAGCTTGATGACTAACACAAAGTCAAATACCCAACCACCAGCTGGGTGAAGAAATAGAACACTACCATCAACCCAGATGCCCCACTTGTTTTTCCTACTGGTCACTGCCCTTGCTTTGTCCCCAAAGGGAACAACTATCCTCATATCTAGCATCATGAATTAGTTTTCTCTGTTTTTTGAACTTAATATAAATGGAATCATACAGTATACACTTCTTTGGGTCTGGATTTTTCCATTTCATGTTATGTTTGTGAAACTCATCTGTGATGTTGCAAGTAGAAGTAGTTTATATTTTCCTTTTTGTATAGTATTTCATTTTATGAATATACAATACTTTGTCTATTCTTTTGTTTCCAAACGTTGGCAATTACAAATAATGCTACTATGGACATTCTTGGATGTAATTTTTGGTGTATGTTTGTACTCATTTATGTTGGGAATATACCTCTGAGTGGTCTTCCTGGATCATAGGATATGTGCATGGCCAATTCTATATGAACTATCAGTGAGTTTTTAAAGTGGCTTTTACCAGTTGATAATTCTACCAGCAGTATGAGAATTGCAGTTGCTCCTTAGCCTCACCTCACTGGGTATTAACAGTCTTTCTCATTTCCGCTATTCTCTTGAATATGCAGTGATAAGTACTTGTAGCTTCACTGTGCATTTCCCCAGTGACTAATAAGGTTCCACATTGCTCCACGTGTTTATTGGCCATTTGGATACCCTCTTTGTGAAGTACCTGTTTAAATCTTTTCCCACTTTCCTATTATTTTTCTTATCTATTTGTAGGAATTTACATATAATCTGGATATGACTCTTAGTTTTAGTATTTAATTCATTCATCACTCTGTGATTTGCTTTTCAACTCTCTTAAGGATGTCTTCTAATGCAGATCAATTTCTTTATTTTCATGAAGTCCAGAGTACCAATCTTTTCTTTTATAGTGTTTATAATGTCATGTTAAGAAAGACTATCCCAAAAGCGTTAAGACATTTGCCAAATTATATTCTGAAAACTCTATTATTTTACCTTTAAATGCACATCTACAATCCACTTTGGATAGGATGAGGAATAATCGAAGATTCTTTTTTTTCTTCGTATGATTTTTTTTTCAGCGGGGAGGGGCAGAGGGCGAGGGAGAGAGAGAATCTTAAGCAGGCTCCTTACCCAGCAGGGCTTGATCTTACAACCCTGAGATCATGACCTGAGTCAGAATCAAAAGTCGAACACTTAACTGATTCAGCCACCCAGACGCCCTTTTCATATGAATTTTAAGGGTTCAGAACCATTTTCTGAAAGACCATTCTTTTGCACTGCTCTACACAGTGTAATCTTTTTCATAAAATTCATGTCCAAAGGTGTGTGGGTCTCCTTTAATCTATTCTTGCATCAATACCACACTATATTCATTATTATAGCTTTATAATAAGGCTTATTCCAGATAGTATAGCTTCTTCAACTTGTTCTTTTTCAAGATGGTCTTGCTATTCTTGGATGTCCTCATTTTAATAAAAATTTTGAATCAACTTGTGAGTTTCTTCAAAAAAAATTTCTGCTGAGGTTTTGATTGGTATTGCATTTGTTCTGCACAGAAATTTGGGGAGAGTAGATGTCTTTGCAATATTGTACCATTGTTTTTAGAGTTTCTTTTTAAAATTTTAGGTTGGTGGTTATTTTCTTTCTCCACTTTGAATATATTATTCCATTGTATAATGAGTTCCATCATTTCATTTAAAAGTCATTTGCAATTCTAATTGTTATGTCTTTAAAGAAAGAATGTTTCCTTTCAGGATTTTTTTGTTTTACTATAATGTGCTAAGTATTCTTTCTTTTTTTTTTTTTTTAAGATTTTTTTTATTTATTTTGTTGAGAGAGAGCATGAGCAGGGGTTGGGGCAAAGGGGGTGGGGCAGAGGGAGAGGGAGAGAGAATCTCAGGCAGACTCTGTGATGAGCATGGAGCCTGATGCGGGGCTCAATCTCACAATCCTGAGATCATGACCTAAGCCAAAACCAAGAGTCTGATGTTTAACCGACTGAGCCACCCAGGCACACCAGTGTTATTCCTTTATATTTATCTTGTTTGAGATTCAAAGTCCGTCTTGGATCTGTGGATTGAAGCCTTTGTTTTGGAAATTTTTCAGCCATTGTTTTTTCATGTATTTTTTCTGCCCCATTTGCTTTCTCCTCTTCTTCTTTTTTTTTTTTTTTAAGATTTTATTTATTTATTTGACAGAGAGAGACACAGCGAGAGAGGGAACACAAGCAGGGGGAGTGGGAGAGGGAGAAGCAGGCTTCCCGTGGAGCAGGGAGCCCGATGCGGGGCTTGATCCCAGGACCCTGAGATCATGACCTGAGCCAAAGGCAGACGCTTAACGACTGAGCCACCCAGGCGCCCCTCTCCTTTTCTTTTGAGAGTCCAATTACATATCTTTCTAGAAAAACCATATCCATATGACCACGAGGCTGAACTGCATTCATCCTTTTTCCCTTCTCTCTTTGCTTTAGCTCACATATTTTCTTTTCTTTTTCTTTTAAGACTTTTATTTTTAAGTAAATTCTACACCCAATGTGGGGTTCGAACCCACAACCCCAAGATCAAGAGTGTCACGCTCCACTGACTGAACCAGCCAGGCCCCCACTTTAGCTCAGCTGTTTTCTTCTAAATATCTCCCCGTTCTCTGTGGCTAATCTACTGTCAAAATGATTTGATTTGATCTACTGTCAAAATTAATGATTTATTAATATCAATGATTTTTCAGTGATAGAATTTCCATTTCATTTTTTATAGTTTTCGGTTTTCTGTTGAAATTCCCCATATTGCAAGACTATTTTTTAATGTATTAATCATGGATATTTTAAAATCCAAGTCTAATAAGCTCAATACCTGGACACCCTTTAAATGTGCCTCTTTCAATGATTTTTTCAATCATGTAGTTTTGTTTCCTAAAGTGACTGCTAGTTTAGAATTAGGTGCCAGGTATCATAAGTTGACCTTTGAGCAAAGTAGAGGTTAGGAGCACCAGCCCCATGCAGTTAAGACACCATGTATAACATTTGACTCCCCCAAAACGTAAGTGCTAACAGCCTACTACTGGCCAGGGGCCTTAATGATAACATAAAGGCAATTAACACGTATTTTTATGTTATATGTATTCTATATTGTATTCTTATAATAAAATAAGCTAGAGAAAAGAAAATGTTATTAAGAAAATCCTAAGGAAGAGAAAATACATTTACATTGTACTGTATTTATTAAAAAAAAATCCACAGATAAGTGGACCCACACAGTTCAAACCTGTGTTGTACATATATAAGACAATTAAGATCATTTGAGGCTCTGGGTAACTTTATTCTCTTACAAAGAAGACTTGCTTTTATTTCTGGCAATCAGGGTAGAGGCAAATCACCTAATCCTATCAGAGATTGAGTTTATTCAAAACTGGACTTCACTCTTTGTGAGGGTTGGTTTATTTCTGGTTCACAGCCACTTCTAGAGTACGGCCTTCGTGGATGCCAACGGAAATCCTGGCATGCGTATCATGGCCTCTTTACTGGGTTCTGAATTCCCATTTTCCCCCTTAGTCTGGTAAGACTGCCAGAAGCATTGCTCAGCTTCTCTGTCCTCAGCTACTGCTTGTGAACCAGATAAAGGCCTTGAGGGGAAAAGCAGGATGAATGCTGAGCTCACGGTTTTGTACTTGCCTTTTCTCAAGAATCTTAGCCCCTCAAATCCTTGTGGGCTTAGTAGCTCTCTGATGCCTCAAACCTAATCAAATACTTTGGTTTTTCTAGTTGTCTTTGGCTGATGAAATGACATATGGCAAATAAGTCTACCATCATAGGCTCTAGGATATATAGTTACATGAGAAAAGAGAGTTAAGAAGAATATGGGTGTGATCCTATATTCATTAAAATAAAATATTGATAAATTATTAGAATATGCATAGAAATATAATCTGAGAAAGGAGTAGTCACCTAACTATTTACATGGGTTACATATCATGCAATATTTCATTTTCTTTTCTTTTTTTAAGATTTTATGTATTTATTTGACAAAAAGAAAGAGAGAGCAGAAGCAGGGGGAAAGGCAGAGGGAGAGGGAGAAGCAGGCTCTCTGCTGAGCAGGGAGCCCCATGCAGGGCTTGATCCCAGGACCCTGGGATCATGACCTGAGCCAAAGGCAGATGCTTAACCAAGTGAGCCACCCAGGTGCCCAATATTTAATTTTCTACACAACATATTTTTATAATGTTTGGACTTCAGTTTTCAATAAGGATATATTCATATATAAGAGGAAAGTAATAAGGTCATTTCAAAAAATTAAAGAAATAGAAGTGGCATAATAGATACAGCAGCTGGAAAGTGAGCTTGTCTTTATTTTTGTTCCCTAATTTGGGAAAGCTGAGCTTACAGAATATCTAGCTATAGAGAGAGAGAGATCATGGTTAAACTCACACTGTATTTTACAGTAGTTTCCCCTTGTTAAGCTACATTATGAAGGGGTTTCTTAGTTCAAGGATTTTCCAGGTTGATGAGTTACCTGTGGGAACCTGAAATTACTTACTGGGTCTTGTTATCTACTTGATCTGCAAATAAAAGGGAAACCAAAATTATAGGAACCCTCCAATTAGGAAAACATTTACTTAACCAAACTAACTTTAGCATACAACTAATTAAAAAGGATTTTCTTCTTGGGAAGAGAAGACACAGGTTTATAGACTGCTACAATTTATAAAAGGGCTCAATTTGAAAACTCCATACCATTGTTTTGCAGGTGAACACTGAACTCCAAATTTGGAAGTTAATACTAATCTGAGCTAACTTTCATCCTATTCATTCTACCTGAGTTTCTAGTCTTTCATGATCATTTTGAGTCTGAATTTTGTCTCCAACTATATTAAGGAATGTTTCCATCATTTTGTCAATTGAAAATTCAGTTGGCATGTCTTCGATGTCCTAATCTAAGTTATTTATTAAAATGTTGGAAAACTTTTAAAAAATCAGAATCAAGGGCAGAATAAAGTGAGACGTTACTAAAGGCTTCTCTGTGGGTTGTCAATAATAAATCAACACCCTTTGTGTATGATTGTTCAATCTACTTCAAATCCATCTGATTGTAGTAGAAACTTATCCATATTTTCTTCATTCCACTAGCGCTGCCAAATATTTCATTCCCATTCAAATCTTCTCCTTGGTGAAATGACTTAGTCATAGACCCTAAGAGCCAGCCCCTAGGTAGCTGGCTGCATTAGGTTGGACCAAGGGTGAACTAAGTGGGCCAATCAGATTTTCTATCTCAAGAGCTTAGTAAAGACCTGATAAGGGATTAGATCTTAAAAGTTCTCATCACAAGAGATAAATTGTAACTATGTGAGGTGATGGATGGCAACTAAACTTATTGTGGTCATCATTTTGCAATATAGACATAGATCAAATCATGCTATTGTGTACCTCATAAACTTACACAATGTTATATGTCAATGACATCTAAAGAAAACTTGGAGAAAATGAAAAGAGAAATAAAATATGAAGCCTGAGTCTGTTAGCTGTAGGGAGCTAAACAGGAGGGTCATGTGACTTAGGGGCCGAGGCCAACATCGTGGGGCACCATGATGGGCCGGGTACTCGCAGCAGAGTCGGGGCTGATCTGTAGGGAGAAAGAAAGAACCAAAGCAAACATGCTGAGAGAAACAGAAATTTGAAACCAGAAAGAGGGAAAAAGATGAAAAGAGTAGCTCTCTGTTGGCTTCCCAGTTCCCATGAGGTGTCTAACTTCATAACCTGCACTTTGATTCTGTGAGTTTTTCTGTAGTTTTAAAATTAACTCCCTTTTTGGCTTGAGCAAGTGTTGTAATTTTGTTCCCTCCAAAAGTCATATGTCGAAACCCTAACCTCAGGATCTCAGGATGTGACTGTATTTGGAGATGTTGAAGTTAAAATGAGGCTATTGGAGTGGCCCCTACCCCAATCGGACGGGTGTCCTTACAAAAAGAGATTAGGACAGAGAGAGAAAGCCAAAGATGCATGAGGCCAGAGGGGCAACCACGAGAAGAGGCAGCAAGAAGGTGGTCTTGGGAGAAACCATACTTGCCAGCACCCTGATCTGGGGCTTCTACCTTGCAGAACTGTGCGAAAATACATTTCTGGTGTTTAAGCATCCTGTCTGTGGTATATTTGTTGCATGGCAGCCCTGGCAAACGAATACAGCAAGTTCAAGTGGGTTTCAGTGCTTTCAATCGTATAAACAGAAGACTTGGGCTTAATTGGATTCAAGGATAAGCACATGTATTGTTTCACATAACTAGAAATCAGGAGGAAAAGAGCTCCAGGGTTGGTTAATTCAGAGACTCATGACGTTGTCAAGGATTTATGTCCTCTGCATGTTTCTGCCTCACCATTCTCTTCTCAGTATGTCAGCTCTGACCTCAGGCTAGATCCCTTCATGTTGACATGAAGGGATGAAGCACACCTTGTGTCATTTAAAGATGAGCTTGGCCATCTGACTGGGTGCAACATGGCCAGACATGATATTGTCCGGAAGAAGAAATTATCAGGTCTTTTTGAGTGTTTGTTTTTAAGAGCAAGGAAACTTTTCTTAGAAACCCTCCTGCACCTTTGTTTATGCCCGCTGGACCAAAAATGCATCATAGCCAGTGAAAATGGGGCTGTCACAATAGCATCCACCCTCAGTGAATATGGCCACATGGAGAACGGCGGGACCATATACATCGGAGATAGGGTTACACAAAAAGAAGGGAGAATGAATTTGGAGAAGGTAACCAACAGTGTCTTCCTGGTTCCTGTTACCAAGATTCCCTAGACAGCAATTGTATGTACAAGATTATCAAGGAAAATTTTGACAAATGTGTAGCTGAAATACAGATATTTTCCAAAACCAGAGGCCACATGTCACATGGCTTACATTAGAGAGAGATATAAGGTGGTAAAAATCACAGGAATCCCGGTCAGATTATAAGAACCATGAATGTTAGGGGGAGGAATTTGAAATTGAAAAATATATAGTAAAGTCTTAAACCGATATGATGTCAAGATATTCCAGGAAGATTGATAAACTGCTGAGTGCCAAAAACTATTCGTAGGTGGCTTAACTAAACAGTATACAGAGACCAGACTCCGTTTTGGATTCATTCATTTTCCTTCCACCAATGTCTTCTGCACATATGCCATGGGACAGGCTCTGTACTCAGCAACAGCAATCAGAGAATGAGCAAGACAGATATGGTGTCTTTCCTTGTGTCATTTAAAGTCAGAGGGATCTGTATCGATCGGGTGGGCTAGCCTGCAGTAACTAGTAAACACTGACATCTCACAGCTCTATACCATAGAGATACGTCTTTGTTCATGTAAATTCTGAGGCTTGGATGGTCCTCCTCCATCTTCTACCTAGGGTATCTGGGCTTCCCGGCCATGAAGGACACCACAGCACAGCCAAGAGAGGTGCGTGGAGAATATGGAGGATGCATACCAGCTCTTAGTTGTCTCAGCCTGGAAGAGACACATGTGTGTTCAGAGTCCATTGGCCAGACCTGGTCACCTAATGGCAAGGCACATTGAGAAATACGTGGTTGGGGCAGGGGACAGCACATGAACACTTAGTGTGTCTCTGCTACAGGATTTTATAATAAATACCTCAAGTAAAGACTCGTTTCTTCTTTACTCACTTACAAAGTTGTACTATGCAAGGAGTGCTTATAGAAACATCATGTTCATGACAACTTCTGCTTGAGGAGAAAAAGTAGCATATTAACCTCACTTTCAGACAGTTGGGTATTAGGGAGACATAAGGAATAACAAGTGAGTACTAAAGCAGGATGACACTTTTATTTCTTTGCCCTGCAGTGATGCAGCGGAAGAAGAGACCTCAATTTGCATCTCAGCTCCTGTGTGCCACTTTTGTGTCCTTAAGCGAGTCATTTAACCTCTGTGAGCCCACTTCTTCAACTAAAAAAGAAGGAGAATACGATCTACCTCAGGGAGCTGTCATGAGGATTAAAATTAAAAAAAATATATATCTATATATCTATGCAAATGTCTACATCACACCTCAACTGGCACAGGATATAGACTCAAAATGTTAATGAATCTGCTATAGATGAGTTTACACAAATTGGAGATCAGAGCACCCCGCCATGTTTTTCATGTCATCCTCCATGTAGCCACCCACATCAAATCTAACTCAGCTGTCTGGCCTCCGAAACTCCACTCGCTTCTCTGCTCTGGCCGTCTCCTCCCCCCACAACTTCCCAGCATCTTATCTCACCAAGCTCTCCAACACTCACTCACTGCTCTGCTAAATAATTTTACTGGTTGTCTGATACTTTTGCTAAGTCCCTAAAAAACAACAACACCACCAACAACAAACTCTTCGCGTGTCACTGACTGCATTATTGCAAAATACAGGCTGTTTCCTACAGGAGGATCATCCCTTCAGCCCCATTGGCAGGAGGCTTGGCCATCTGACTGGCTTTGACCAGTGAAGTGAGTGGAAGCTATGTGAGCAGGAACTTGGAAGGTCATGGCATAGTTCTACTCTGTCTTCTTCCTCTGCCACAAGACAGCTTCTGTCCCAGGATGAAAGTGTGGAGCAGAGCTGCAGCTGGTTGGTGGTAGATAGAACTGTGGGTGAGGACCAGCCCTTTGTGGTGGTAACCCACCAAGGTATTAGGGCTTATTTGTTACTGTAGCATAAACTATCCAAGAAATGGCCAATAAAACCTCATATCCCCACCATGCATATGACCTCTTCTCTTTAATAACTGTGTTTGAAAGCTCTCCCCTCCTTGGGCACTTTTTCATCCCTCTTACCTCCCCTTAATACTTTCAACTTTCAACTGTCTACTCCAGGAAGCATCCCCCGATCATCCTGATCATCAACCATCTCTCCCTTCTCTAAGCAACACCTCAACATGTTATCCATAATACCTGTAAATAAATCATAAGTAAATGTTTGTAAATAAATATTTGCTGACACCATCGGGGAGGGGATGGTTCTCCTATGACACCGATGAAAAAATTTCATTATTATAATACTTTCCCTGTGTCTCAAAATCTTCAGGGTGGACAGTGATCATGCTTCGCCCCCCCTCCCCATTTCTAGAACCTGAGCACCATATACACTCAAAGGCAGAGTGATAATTTGTTGAACAGTAAGTGACGTGAGTTTCAGTTTTGGGTAAGATGGAGTAATCACAGGCTACCCTATGTCTCCCCCTGAAAGCAGCTATAACACCTGGTACCTGAAGCACACAGTGGGAATGCATTTGGTGATGTTTCTAGATTATGAGAGCTTAGTCTTTCAGTGAAAGGATAACTGACGTGTGGCTTTGGGTTGTGGAATGGGTTTCTTTAGACCAATTAAATGCAAAAGCTTCCTTTTCTGGGCCTGAGAATTGGGCCAGTTAACATCTGGGCCAGTCCCACAGATGTTAACCAGAAGGTTGGACCTGTCGTGGCTATAATTTTGTTGTTGTGTGCATATGTGAGTGACCAACGAGGCTTGGTAGTGATCTCTCCAGATTTATGGCTGCAGCACCCCCAGTGAAAGGTGGGGAGAGGCACAGGATGAAGGACCCCATGACGTCAGAAGGAAAAGAAAAGGTGAGGAGGGATGGTCAATAATAGGGTAATGTTTGTACAGCAGTCTGCATAACTCGTGAAACTGGCTTCACGAGGAACAGTAGAGAGTCCTTGAGAAAAGAGTTCCTGGGGAAAAATAAAACAGCTGAAGACCTAGTAGCACTGGACAGATAGGACATTAAATAAACAACTTGAGGAGGAAAAACAGCCAAATTTAGATTTCCATTTAAGGACTAGAAGAATCCAGGTCACTCGTGGAGTGCATTGTGGGTGAATGAAGGAGGGATCCAAGAGGGGAGAAAGAAGGCAGCAGCCTTAGGATCAGCCACACAAATTAAGGGGTGTCACTTGCGATCAGTGATTCTACCTGAAGATGTTTTGATCAGGTACTGGTTCTTTTTTTTTAAGATTCTATTTATTTATTTGACAGAGAGAGAGAGAGAGGGAGAGCGAGCACATGCAGGGAGAATGGGAGAGGGAGAAGCAGACTCCCCACTGAGCAGGGAGCCCGACAGGGGGCTCGATCCCAGGACCCTGGGATCATGACCTGACCTGAGCCAAAGGAAGACACTTAACCGACTGAGCCCCCCCCCCCAGGAACCCCCAGGGAGTGGTTCTGAAGAGTCTTCCACCATCGTGATCTTCATGTCCTGCCTGCCCTGGGTTTCTGGACTGTGTGGGTTGAGGTGAGTTGAGGGGGAAGGGAATGACAGTGCTACTTCATTTCACAACTCCTGGGGGCACCATCCGCACTGCATTTATGTAACGGAAGGAAGCTGTCCTCTCCTTTCTCCCCAGTAGCTTCCACAACAAGGAAACGATGTTTTCCCTGAACCACTTGGCAAGACCACCTTTTGATTTGAGTTCCATTACATACTTAAGAATCCTTCAACACCCAAAGCTCTAGTTCAAACTTTTTAATATTTTCCCTTTCTTCAACATATTGTTGACACAGGACACACTGAGTAGATAAAACTAAGTGATTTTACCTGCTCTCCTTAAAAAGACAAGCTCTTTTGCTCACTAGCTTCGCTTCTTTAAACATGCTTTTTTAAAGAGCGCAAATCCTCTAATCCAACTTGTAAAACATTTAATATTTTGGATATACGGCTTTAACGACCAGCCAAAAGTCAGGCTGGCTGGACGAAAGGGAGCTGCTGGAGTATTATTCATCCTTCACAAAGCCAAGAGGTGGCTGTTTTTCCTGGGTCAAGAGGTCAAGCTCCACAGCATTAATGTCGCTGAGTTCCTTTGTTATAAATAACAAACAAGGTCATTTATTTTCATTTTCTTGTTCCTAATTGCATGCATGTACTCCCGAGGATGAACTCCATAAACAGGTGGCTGGAATGCTGGGGAGAAAGCTTGAAACTGTTCCAGAAAAGAGGGCAAGTCCCACTCTGGCGAAACAGTTTGAGGAGTTAGAGATTTCGTCACTGCAGGATACGCACCTGCACTATTACTCGAAAAGCAAACACTCATCTGTTTGGCACGCACAGATCTATGTAAATTAGGGGAGATTATTTTGCTGCTAGTCCTTGGCTGTTCTGTGATCAAATGCAATTGTTTCCCATTTCTTAAGAAACAGACTCTTTATTCGACTCAGTTTTTTTCTCGGTTATTTGGACAGTTTTATTTTTCGGTGGTTATTAATAATAACATGCCATATAAATTAAGCCTAGAAACATGGGTGCCTATCAAAGAAAGGATGTCATCAGAGGCTCCAACTAGGACAGATACATATGAGCAATGGTATACAGATCTGTCGTGGAAGGGTTTAATTAATATCTGCTTAATGATTTTCTTCCTTAACGCTCTTTTAGCTGCCCCTTGGTGAAGAATAAAAAATTAACTGACACCCCCCCCCCCCCCCCATGGCTAAAAGAGTCCTGGCCCTCAGCTTTCATTGTTTGGCAGTTGTCTTTGTGGGCAACTCTGCAGGGCCCCTCCTGCTGGAAAACCTCTGAGCTTCCTGATTTTCACTGCTGTATAAACCTCCCCCTCCATCACTACCTTTGTCTCTTTGGGGGAAAAAAAAAATCTCACTTGAGCAAAATAAAAACTACCCTGTATTTGTTTCTGGAGTGTAATTATAAACTTCATTGTACATTCTTCCTGGCTTTGATGCTTATCTTGAAGGGTTCAGTGAAAATAAATTGTTTTTATGAAAGCAGAGAAACCATTTGATAAACACGCTGTCTCTGAAAATTGTTCCTGCAAAAGAAGTCATTCTTTCACTTTAAAAGAAATAGAATATATTTCAGAAAACAGGCAGGACAACAGTTTAGGATTTCTGTGAATACAGGATATTTTTTTTTAAGGCAGAGTGTAAACACACTGAAAATTGCACACCTCCTGATTGTGTTGAGTGTATTGGTTTTTAAAGTAGCTTTATTGAAGAGCTACTTAGGTCACAAGCAAATACTTGCTGCATTTCATATTTCTGGGAATGAATTCTCAGCTCAGTACTTCTTTGCTACTAGAGGTTTTGGGGTTACTGTTCCATAATTACTATATATCTGTCAGAACCTATGGGCGTATCTATTCTTAGTAAAAGTAATAGTCAACTGGGAAAATGATTGGTTTTCTAGAGCGGTTCTTGTGCTTGGTAGCACAGAGACCAATATGGCCAAAGTTGGCTGCAGTAATGTGAGAAGAAATCTCATGCACACAAGTATATATGTATGTATATATATACATATATATATACATACATATATATACATACATATATACATACATATATACATATATGTAAACATGTATGAAAAGTGAGCTTATTTTTTCCCAATTTGCTCATGTTTCTGTATTTTTTGACCTAAGTAAAAATATCAAAATAGTTCGTATTTCCAGACCTGAAAAGTTTGGATTCACGGAAAATTGAAGCTAACAATGATGAAGCTTGGGGATTTTTTTTCACACTATAATTCCTGTGTGGAACTCTCCTGGTGAGCAGTTTTGGAGTCTGCACTGGGGATTTGTACTGAGGGCCCGAGGTCGGAATGCTTCCTCTATACCATCTACTGTTGTGAGAGCCTTGGTAGGTCTTGATTTTATCTGCATGTGATTTAGACTACGAATGCAAAGTGGTGATTCTCTGACATGAAACTCTACATTTCATGGAGATGAGTTATACAGATACTAAGAATCCATGCTGGATAGAAATGCTATGCTTTATGACATGAAGCCAAATTCAGACATAAAACCAAATATAAAATGCTTTACCAATATAATACATTAGCTGTTACTATGGGAATAGGATGAGAAGAAACTCCAGGAGCTCTGGCCTTGTTAATTTCCATTTGGAGCTGCTGTTAATTTGGCTACATTACATACTGCAAACAAGGATCATAATATTTGGATAGGACTTTTCATGACCAAAACTCAGGAAAATTAAACTGTATATAATGTTTAATAGTATCCTCATCTCATCTGGGCAAGCAATTCACAGAGAGGTTAAATCACTGTTCACAGATTCCCTAAAAGCCGGGGTATCAGCAAGATCTTAGGGTATAAAATTTGGTGGGTTTAAGGCAATCCTCATGGGAACTTTCTTGCTTAATTTGGACACAGAGTAGAGAAATACAGTTTCTGAGTTCTGTCAAGATGTAAGATAGTTTTCCTATCATGGTTTCTCTGCTTTCATAAAAACTATTTATTTTCACTGAACCTCTTAAAGATAAGCTTGTGTATTCCCCCTCTCCTGCCCCCATTTTTTAGAGATTCTTGGATCATACGTACTGTTCAATTGGAAACATCAAGCTAATAAGACTGACCGTTTTGACTCAAGTCATCCAAAAACCTTGCAGGAATTTTCTTATGCCCAGAAGTTGTATTTTCTGTATAACTGATTCTTGTGCTGCCCTTCTAAATCAGTAACTGTTAGCACTGTTGAACATAAATTCAACGCATGTTTAAGAGATGTTCTTGGAGAAGTTTCTTCAAACTCAAGGCTAACCTAGTACAAAGGAAACCTTTGTCTGTGGCATTTCAGAAACAAATGCTTACAGCCTGAAAAAGGTGACACCCTTAAGATAACAAATAGCATGGCAGTTACAATTGCATTAATATTTTAAAGGCATTATTCTCAAGTTTTTAATGGATGGGCTTCAAGTCCACCAGAACCCTTAAAATTAGGTGGTATTCTGAATGCAACGGGCAGTTGCATCAGATCTGCTCTAAATGAAACAACATATAATTCTAGTTTTGTTGTAAGAGAGCTAAAGCAGCAGGGTGCAAAAGCCACCCCCCCCACCCCCTACCCTCCCCCCCGCCCCCCCCCCCCCCCCCCCCCCCCCCCCCACCCGGCGTCCTCCTTCCCCCCTCCCCCCCTTCCTGCCCCCTTCCTCTCC
>NC_058418.1:28648745-28651694 GCF_002201575.2 Neomonachus schauinslandi | reverse complement strand
CCCCCCGCCCCCCCCCCCCCCCCCCCCCCCCCCCCCCCCCGCCCCGCACCTTCAGGTAGTTTGTTCTTATCCGCATCAGAGGTCTTGGGTTCCCTCTTCTCCAATCTTCCCTTGACCAGGTTCCCTGGGAATGCATGTCCACCATTAAAATATCTCTTTGCCATCCCCCTCCTTCCCTTTCTCCCCCTCTCCCTTCTTGCCTTTCTTCTTCTCACTGTCCTTGCTTAAATGGATATTCATTCATTGCAAACCCCCTGAGTCCCAAGCATGGTCCAAGGTTCTTGGGATATTGCCGCGATCCAGCTTCGGCTCTTGAGCAGCCTATCCTGTGCCACCCCCGTGAGCTTTCTTTTACAAATACCATGAAGGTGCCGAGCCTGGCATCCCTCCTACTACTTGTGAATTTGTTTATCAGATTGCTTCTCTCAATAGCACTGGTAGCTGTGTCAGGCTGGGCTCTCCCGGTGAGTGGATGGGACAGGGCATGCGTACATGTGTGCATATAGATATGTGTCTGAGAAGGAATGTGACGGGTCCAAACCATAGCGTCCCTTGAGGATTTCCACGCGTGTCATTTGGGGACCCTCTTTGTCATTCACAAGTGCCTAAAACAGTGTCTGGCACGGAGTAGGCAGGCAAGTAGCTGCTGAGGGCATGGAGACTGTGGGCAAAACCGTGAGGTCCGCAGCCTTCCCGAAGGACCTGTTTCTGTTCTAGTGATTTTTTTTTCATTCCAAATGCCTCAACATGTATATCCTCAGGCCCCTCAGTTCCTCCCCCCCCCCCAACTTTAATCAAGATCTACACTCGGAAATCACTTACCTTACCTCCTAAATCATCATCATAATAAAATAGTGACTGATGAATATTGTTCCCCTCCCTGAGGCATTTGCATCATAACGGGGAGGGGGGATTTTCAGAGGAAGGCTTTTTCAAAACAAGGGCCAAGAGGTGGTATTGGATGTGACCCCGCATTCCTAACTCCCCGGAGCCTCCTGAGAGAAGGTTCTCACTTGTTTCCAGTGTCTGCAGCTCAGCGCTGTAGCAACACGTCAGCCCACATGCAATTCCCAGGCTCGCAGCTAGTGGGGTTTCCACTGTGAATATTTGTATTCTTGATCCTCAGGGTCTGATTACAACTTCAGGTTTAGTCTCTCCATAACTTTGATTATACTTTCCTTCATCCTGTGTAATCAAGCTCAGATTGCTCCAGATGCACACCAGAGCGAGCACAAGGTGGGCAAGGTTAAGTGTGCAATGAAAAACTCTGCTCCCCAGACTTTGGGGCTCCTTGTTAACAACTATCTGGGAAAAAGAAATAATAATTTCTTTTTTGGTACCTCAGATCAGCAGGCTGCTCCTCTCCTGCGGCCAGATGCTGCCCTATACGCCATTGTTAAATACTAATAGTGAAACTTAAAAGATGTTCTCTTGCGAGACAACAGGTGGCCACTGCACCCTCCAGCTCTGATTGGTGGAAATGCCACAGGCGCCCAGTGGCCCAGAGAAAGGGCCTCCACGTCTGCAGTTTCAAGAACCTGCTCAATGGGGTGTTGTCCTGATAATATCTCAGCTCGCTGCCAATTTGTGCAACCCGCTGGGCCATTAGGGAGCGCCGCTGGGTTGTCAACGTTAAATGGAGACCCGGGAGAGAGGACCTAAGCTTTTTCGGGAGGGGGGATTGGAGTCAACCTAGGGACAATATGAGCAGTTGTTCCTTCCCTGAATACACACCGATCTCTCGGGCAGTATCCAAACACACGTTTCGGCTAAGAGAAGTGCAAATACACAAACTTTCACCTAATTGACGTTTATTTTTCCTGCCTGGTTCCAGAAAGATAATATTGGGAGAAGGTACATACACAGGTGTCACCAAGCTGGAGAGCCTACTTTGGAGAAGGGAAGAAAGGAAAAGCAACCCATCTGATGCTTGTCTGAAAAAGTTCAGGCCCCGGGGCCAGCCAAGTGTGTTCAGGGGACGAAAGTGTTTGTGAGTGTCCGCTAAAATATTTGAAAATTTCTCCCTTCCGGTTAAAGCAGCTTCTAGATAACCAAACTGGGGAGGGGGGCAGAATCCCACCGCCTCTCCCTAACGTTCTCATCTAGCAATAAAGTCACTTCCCTTCGCCAAGGCTGAGGGCCAAATTAACCCAAAGCAATAAAGCGGGGGGGGGGGGGGGGGGGGGGGGGAGGAGGCGGAAGGCGGGGGGAGAGACAGAGACAGAGAGAGATGTAGCTTAAAGAAAGAGAAAGAAATAAAGAGGAGGTGGGTGAGTGCAGTTTGAGGAAGTTAATCACCCAGAACCTTTTAGGAAAATGGGGACATTTTCTCTCCGAGAGCAGTGAATGATCCGCCTAGATCCAGTTACTCAAATGCCTTTCGAATACAAACAAGAGCAAAGGAAATACGAAGAGAACCGACACGAGGCTTAACCCGGGAAGCTTCAAGTCTGCCTACCTGTGAAAGGTCAGGCCCCAACACCCCTTCTGGAAAATACCACAGGTGTACATGGGGTCCCGGCCCCCGGGAGGCCCTCACGCAGGTTAGCTGCTAGGTTAGGTGCCTCCAAGCAGGGGCCATTCGTGCGGGAAGGCGGAGTAGGGTAGACGGACCGGGCGACCGGCACCACGAGGGACGAATGGGGGCGAGGGGAGGAAAGCGATGGAACGAGGGGTGGCAAGGGAGCGGACGGCGTGTGGACGCCGGTGCCAGGAGCTGGAGGCCAAGGGAAGGGGGGCTCGGAAAGGGGGGCTGGGAGGGCCACACCGGGCACCCGGCTGGCTGCCCGCCGGCCGAAGCGGCCGAGGGGAGGAAGGGAGCGAGGAGCGCTCCGAGGCATCGGGGACAAAGAGGACCGGAGAGGGAAGGGGGGCGAGGTGGGGAGAAGAGGGGCCCCGGGGAGGGGGAGGCCGCAGCGCGCGCGACGGGCACCGCCAGAGCTGCGCGAG
>NC_058418.1:28642023-28648345 GCF_002201575.2 Neomonachus schauinslandi | reverse complement strand
GCCTCGGTGCCCCGGCGGGGCGCGTCCCCCGGGCCGCCTCCCGCTCTCCCGCGGCTCGCGTGGCCGCGCCTTTGTGTGCGGCGGCCGCGGCTCCCGGGCTCATCCGGCTCCGGTCGCGGCGCCCCTCTGGCCCCGAGCCCCGCGCGCCGCCCCCGGGCAACCCCGGCCGGGCGCCCCCGACGGTGGATCTAGCGGCTTCGAGGAGGCGGGCACCGGCCCCGGCGAGCCCTAGCCCCGGCCCCCGGCCCCGGGCCCGGCTCCGGCATGGATGTGAGGTTCTACCCCGCGGCGGCCGGGGACCCCGCCGGCCTGGACTTCGCGCAGTGTCTGGGGTACTACGGCTACAGCAAGGTGACCGGGCCGGGGCCGGGGCCGGGGGGCGGCGGGGCGGCGGGGCGGGGGCCACCTCCCCATCCCGGGCGAGCCCCGCGCTCCAGCTCCCCTCCCGCTGCACTTTTCTCTTCCCCGCTCCACTCCTTTTCCTTTTGCGCCTTCGTCTCTGTCCAACTCTCTCACTCTACTCTTTCTGCCCCCTTCCCACACCCCCCTTTTTGTCCCTCTGCCGGCGCTCCACTTTCTCTCCCCCCCACCCCCCGCTCCATCCCCGCCGACTCTCCTTTGCTGCCCCAAAGAAGCGAAGGAGCAGCCAAAGGACTGAAAGAGGGGGCACGCTTGTGATTCTTTGTTGTTATTAGTAAATACGATCGCAGCGCCCCTGAGTTGGGGGGGGCATCGCAGGAGTCCCTGATCTCGTGGTCCGACGACCTCACCGCCCCCCCCCCCCAAGCCCCTCTTACCTTCCCCGCACACTCGAGAGCTGGACCCGGGGCCGCTCGGGGGAGGAAAGGAACAAACTTTTGAGCGTGCCCTGGATTGGGCGGGGGCGGGGGGGGCGCGAAGTGTTGGGACCCCCGCAGGTGGCCTCTGTTGCCCCCTCGCTAGGGCGCCTTGGACCACGGAACGGAGGTGCCGGCCCCTCCCTGGTTAGCGCAAGTGGCTTCTCATCTTTCATTTTTTGGGGAGGGGTAAGTTTTGCATTTCGGGGAGATCAGGCTTGGAGACCTCCACACCACGCCCTGGGTCACCCCATCTCCTTCCCCTCTCCCCCACCACCCCGCGCCAACTTCCAGGACCGAGCGTTTCAGGTGGGCGACGGTGGGTCTCAGACGGGCAGCTGGCGCAGCTCGGACGGGCGAGTCGGGGCTGGAGTCGCAGCCCTTGGGCCAGGGCGGCGCGGACTCCCCTTCTTGGTCCTTCTGAAGCCCCCGGGGCCAAGCTTTGGAGGAAACATCACCCCGAGGGCGACGTTCAGAGAAAGAGCTGTGCTCTGGATGGCCTGTGCCTTTTGAATGTGGTTTTTCTTTCTCCTTCCCCCTGCTCCTCCCTCCTCCCCCCCTCCCCTTTTCTTTCAAATCGTAGTTTGTTTATGATTGCTTGGATAACAGGGGAGGAAATAAGGAGCCGCTGAAAGAAAGGTGCTATACAAAACTAATGAATAAATAACAGGAAGAGGAGGAATTGTATCTAGAGTGAGGAACAGTTTGCTGTGCCCCGTGGCTGATGGAAGCTCGTGTTCCTTTCTATTTGTTTCTACTCGGTTCCCAACTCCCGTGCTGAAGTTTGTGAAAGACCTTTGGGGTCTCTCTGCCTAACCCCTGTGTCCCCGTCGCCCAGCCCCGCGCCTGGCACCGCGGGCCTCCCCACAAGTAAAGAACGAAGGGACATTATTCAGTGTGTTTTAACCCTTTGGGGGTGCTGGCGGTGGTGGGCGCGGGGTTGGGGGGGGGCGTTCATGCTCTCAAAATTCCGAGAGTGGTACATTAAGCATTGAAAGGGAAGCAAGAAAAGGCCTCTGGCAGTAGCCAGGGTTAAGGTTTTGGTTTCTGTCCTCTGATTTTGGATTTACTCAGGTTATTAAATGCTTTAAAAAGTCCCCCTTGTATGCTCAGTTAGGGACTTAGGCAGCCTAATTAAGTATGTCGTGTTTCTGAGAATCCACCTAATTGTTCCAGTGGGGTATTATTTATCTCCTTACAACTTAGCCTGTGTATGCAAGCCTTGGATAACTGGGCATGCTCTTATTTTTGGAAGCCATTACCTTGCTTAATGTAACTACTTCTTTCTCTGATTTAAGATCAGCAACACTGGAATGACACCAAAATAGAAACCTTTTGTACTAATCCAGTCACTGCAATGCGTGGCAAATCTCTCTGTTCACTGAGATCCCAAGGGTACTTCAAGGGACCAGAGGAAATTGTGGGTGTTTTGTGTGTGTCTCTTTATTTTTTTGAGAAAAGCTATTTTGAGCCCATTTAAACTCAGAACATTTACTTCAGGGGCGTATAGAAAGCTCTACCTCCCCCCATTATTTATTGAGATGCTTGTTCAACTTCGAGAGTGAGGATGCAAGTTGGTTTGTTGTCATATTTTCTTAACGCAGCTTTTTGCCCAAAAAAACCTGGTTTCTTAGTAATTCAGCAATCTGGTGGTCGCAAGTGCTGTGTGTATCCAATTTATGCAAGTTAGACACAGTGCTTAATATTGGCAGAAATCAACACGTACTTCTTTTAAGGGATGTTTGCATTTAATTCCTTGCAGATAAAAATACAATAATCTTTAATTTGAGCCCCAATACTTTATCTTCCTACTCTTAATTTCAGCAGTGAAAAACCCAATTTTATTCCCAGTAATTTTTCTTTATAGGGAGAATGTAGTAGAAGAGGAAGTATTAACTTTATGGGTATAAAACAGCAAGTGCTAATTAAGGATTTATAGCATTTTGTTTCACAGCTAACTTGTGTGTCTGAAGTGGGCCTATTCAATACAGATTTATATTGAAATGTAAAAAGTAGCTTACAAAGACATGCATTCATTTTATTCGGAAATACCTGTAATTATTAATCTCTTAAGACTTAACTCTGGGTGAGGTGTATTATCACTCTGGAGGGGAAATGATGGGTTTCAAAAAAGTATGTTTCTGCCCTTTCTTGTTTCAACGACCATCTGGGAAACTTTAGAAGAAATACAGAACCCTCTGCTCCAGGCTTAACAAGTGAAAAGTTAGCGCTTATCTTTAAATTTATTTACAAACCGTGAATAATAGGGTCTCATTCATTTCGCTCTTTAACAAACGACCAGAGTCCTTTGTATAAATTATATGTGTGTGTATTATCTTTACATTCTGTGAGTATATGGATCCTTTTTAAATGTCAGCGCTCAGAAAGTGTACTGTCTACGGAGAATGGATGAAAGAGTTTTGAGGGTTCAAAAGTCGTTGCAAGTAGGAGAATAACTTCAAATAAAATATAGCCAGGATCATTAAAATCAGTTAATAATTCATGAACCAGCCACTGATGTATAAACTACAGTCATCTCTGCTTTCTAAGGGCTAATTTCCATTTTAATTTCAAGTGGAGAATCTACTGTTTGAACATTTCTTTTTCTGATGTGGCTAACAAATTAAACTAACACCTATATTTAAAAAAAGGTGGTGGGGGGTGGGGGCTAGGCTTATGTTGCCCAAGGGCGTTAGTGATCCACTGTCTATATATCTGGAATTTTTCTTTCCCAGGGTCCTTTCACCAGTAAGAGGATAATATGCATCAGATCAATTAGCGTGTAGTTGTCAGAGGTCTGCCACCCCAAAATAAACTATTGTATTGAAGGTGGGTGT
This sequence comes from Neomonachus schauinslandi, assembly GCF_002201575.2. Lineage (NCBI taxonomy): Eukaryota > Metazoa > Chordata > Mammalia > Carnivora > Phocidae > Neomonachus > Neomonachus schauinslandi. The sequence goes on along the minus strand of NC_058418.1, from coordinate 28,644,672 downwards.
GAGCCAAGTGAAATCACACAGTGAGTTAATAATGAACGTGGACCAAACTCTAGTTACTAGCTTTTTCTGTGTGTTCTTAGGTGTTTTTTTTTTTTTTTTTTTTACCCCCCTCCTTCCCAAATCTGACTATTGACTTCTTATCTTATGCAGAATAGCCTTTTGTTGGTTTTACTCCATCAGTACCAAACCTTGCTTTCTAATTACTGTATGTGTTATCGATCACTCTGCTTAATTAAGGTGTTCTGGTGTGAGTGCCACCTCTTTGGGCCGGCCTCTGCCTTGGCCAGCCTGAAGAGTTAGAAGACCTGAAGAGTCATTTGTCATTTGTCTATCTCATCGGAGTCCATGGTTCAAATTGAGAACACACTGAGAGGGGGATTTGATTGAAACTCTTCTTAAGTTGATACCTTGCACTGTCATGACAACCAATGATTTTGTTTCCAGGGCCTGGTGTATGGGGGTGTTGAATTTTGAGAGCAGATTGAGAGATTTCCATGTGAGGTCTCCAAACAAGATAGATATTGAAGCCATGTTGTGAAAGAGATAGAAGGTTTTTCCAAGGACCTTAGACAAGGGGTCATAAACTCAATGCCTCTAGGGACAGCCACTTAACCTACATGAAGATAGGGTTTGTGGTCAGATGGACAACATGCCCCGTTTAAAGGGGTAGCCTTGTTCAGCATCCGTAGATTGTTGCCATGCCAACGTTTGGGCCCAGTATCCACATCTTGCAGTTATTTTTCCAAGAGAATGATAATCTGAGTTTTTATGTGAAATACCCTGAATTTTAAATGTTGGCAGCAAATTAACACATTATTGAAATCCTTATGTGGGACCCTTAAAACATGCTCGTGTACTGCTTCTTTGCAGGTTTTTTTTTTTTTTATCTTAGATAAACTCAGATGCAGCTGAGGTTTGAAAATCATTTTTTAGTAAGTCATTTATGGTTTATGTTCAACTCTGTGGACAGTTCCACTCTCACGTCCAACTGCGTGGACAATTCAGTTGAGTGAGTACAGGAAGTAGAATCTGACCACTTTCAACATAGTTCCGATTGGATAATTTGAATTCTGTCATTCATTAATTTTGGTCTCGAGTCAGTGGAATAGTTCTAGATCGGGGTTGGCAAACTGTGGCCCATGGGTCACATGTGGCCCACGGGTCACATCTGGCCCACCGCCTACTCCTGCTTGGTTTGTGAGTTAAGAATGGTTTTTATGTTTTTAAATGGCAGAAAAACCAAGAGAAAGACTATTCATCACTGCGAAAATTACATGATATTCACATTTGTGTCCATAAATAAAGTTTTATTAGAATGCGGCCCCACTCATTTGTTTATGTGTCATCTGTGACTCCTTGCATGCTACAGTGTCAGAGTTGAGTAGTCGTGACAGAGATTGTGTGGTTTGCGAAGCCTGAAACATTTAGTATTTGTCCCTTTACAGAAACAGTTTGCTGACCTCTGTTCTAGGTAATCAGAGCACTTGATGGTCCCAGGATCTTCCTTTGTTCCAAGACTTGGCAGTAGAAAGAAAATCTAGTTAACAAGATGACGTAACTGGGGAGATGAATATTTCAGAGACTGTTTTCAAGAATGTCTCTAAAACAGTGGGGGTTTAGCCCTGGCTATACTCTAGCTATGGTGAGTTGGGGGGAAGCTCGTGAAAGATATGCAGGCTCACAGCCTTACCCCAGTGCAGTTTAGTTAGAGCCTTTGGGGAAATGTTTTTGAAGCTCCCTAGGTGATTCCAACATGCAGCCATGGTTGAAAACTTTGTTTTAGGCTGGGGATCCTCCTTTGGAGTAAGCAACCTCGAGGGGCAGTAGAACTGGGTAAAGAAGTTGGGGATTGCTATAAAGTAGACAAGACTTACAACAGACTGATTATTGGTTCCAGGTTGGCACTCAGGGCCTTTTCTGGACCTCGGCAGGCCCTAAGCACTGTGGATCTGGCTCTCCTCCACATCATATCAGACGTTAAAATGCTGTATCCGCATTCTGCATTTACTGTGCAGTTACCGAGTTGATGCTGATTAGTTGACTTATGTTCTCATGTTGTAGGCATCTGTTAGTTTTAACTTCATCGTGTGTGTGTGTTGTGTGTGTGTGTGTGTGTGTGTGTGTGGTGTGGCCAATTGTTTTTCCTCACATTTTAAGCATGTTTGTAGGCCCTTGAGAAGCCTGTGCTTCTAGATGTCCAGTCTTCACTGACTGGTGGCTAAAATAGTCCTGCTGACACTAACTAAAGGTCCATGAACTTACCATTTCACCACCCCAAACAGGGGAGTGTTGATGAATACCCTGTGCCTAGTAGCAACTGATAAGCTGTGGTAAGCCACAGAAAATTTGTCGTAGTCGTTTTAGATCAAGTCAATGAATGTAGATGGCCACAACATTCAAAGTGCGTGTACATATTTTAAGAACTTGCTATTTTGGGCCACAAACTGTCAGGGGGATGCTGAGTCTACCTGAGGACTTGTTTTATCTAATTTGGACCAGTAGTTTAAAAAGTTCAGTTAGTTGTCTGTGTCTAAAATCTTTGCACGTAAATCTATATTTTCAGCTTTTTCTCCTTCCTTCCTTCCTTCCTTCCTTCCCTCCCTCCTTCCTTCCTTCCTTCCTTCCTTCCTTCCTTCCTTCCTTCCTTCC
>NC_058418.1:28613811-28642013 GCF_002201575.2 Neomonachus schauinslandi | reverse complement strand
TCCTTCCTTCCTTCCTTCCTTCCTTCCTTCCTTCCTTCCTTCCTTCCTTCCTTCCTTCCTCCCTCCCTCCCTCCCTCCCTCCTTTCCTTCCTTCTTAAGACATAATAATAAATTTGGCAATCCTGGATGGCATTGTGTTCCTCTCCACTCTGACTTTCTCATACTCAGCTCTCGGTGTCCCTCTCCAGTCCCCGGAGTCTTTGAGTTTGAAAACTTTAAGAAGAGATGAAGTTAAACAAGCAACAAATGTGATGCTCAAACCTAGTGAAGTGGGGTTACCGTCACTGGAGACATACAGACCCCAGTATTCCTTAGGGTATGTAGGGTAGTAGGTGAATGGAAAAAAAAGGTAATTTGTGATCATATTACAGAGGAGTGTTTCTCGAACCTCAGCGGGCACAAAAATCACCTTGAGAGCTTTTTAAGAGCACAGACTGTTGGACCTTACTCCTAGAGATTCTGAATCCTGCGGTCTAAGCTAGGGCTCCCACGTGATGCTGATGTTGCACTGTGAGTAGCATGGCCCAGAGGACCTTCCAGTGGTAAGGTAAAGAGTTTGTTCCTTGTAAGAGTTTGTCAGAATGCTTTGGGCCGTGGGTAACAGAACACCCAGCAAACAGTGGTGTAAAGCATAAGGACATTTGTTTACTAACAAAGAAGTCTTTAGGGAGGCAGTCTCAGGCTATTTTGGGTGAAGGCAACCATGTCTTCAAGGACCCTCTTTTCTTCTTATTCTGCTATTCTTGAAGTTTCAGCAGTCTCCTCACGGTTACAGGTTGGCTGCTGTAGCTCCAGACATCACATCCTCACATGATAGCATACAAAACGGGAAGCAAGGTAGTGGTGGGGGTGGAAGTGATAGCAAAAGTTCTTTTGTATATCTCTTAATAAGAAGGAATAGCTTTCCTGGGAACAGTTCCATTGGACTCTTTTATTTATTGATCAGAAATGGATCACATGCCCACCCTGGCCCAGTCATTGACAAAGAAGAAGGAGATTGCTGTGATCAATTTAGACCAATCCCATGTCATCCCCTGGGGGCCAGGCACATCGTCACATGAGTATCAATGATCTTAATGGTCTATTAGCAAGGAAGAAGGCCTTTGGAAAGACAACCGGCTCTACCACCGAGCACAGTTGAAGACTTTGGAGTGGACCAGTGGTGTGGTTGGAGTTGTACATTGTGAGCATGGATCTGACCTCTTGACTAGATTAGTGTGGAGCCTGACAAGAGGTGGGGGGACCAGGGAGGATGCCAGCACCCAGTGGAGATAAAGGTGTGAGAGGATTCGAACTAAGGATATGTGAACATGGATGGGAAGGAGGGGAGGGCACTGAATAGAGCATCTGTTACTTAGAAGGGAGACAGAGGAGGCAGGGGTGACTCAGAGTGTTTGAACTGGGGCCCTGAACAAATGGTAGGACCTGGAGCAGAAGCAGAGAGGTCAGAGGGGAAGATGGTTTTGAAGGAACGCTAAAGCTGATACTGGATATTTTGATGCAATAGTCCCACAGAGACCTCATGTAGACACTTGCACTAAGGCACTAGAGAACACTCAGGGCTGAGGAACCACGTGGGAGTCCTGTATGCAGTAGAGTGATGGAAATGCAAGTGACTGCTCCCCAAGTTTGCAGACTCACCTCCCCAGTTGGTGAGGCAGTGTTTCAGGAAATAATGTGTGGGACTCAGAAAACTTGGAAATCCTGCTGTACCATTACAACAACAGTATAAAAGGAGTACGTGTGTGTATGTGCATGATGGTATATCCTTTTTATCTCAGTATTTGTTTGGGAAGAAACATTTTTAAATTGTTATTAAGGGGGAATGATGTAAAATTTATAATAACATAGTTTAAAACCGTATCAGCCATTTATGAATTAAAACGTTTCATGTCTTTTCTTTATGTAAGATGTTCCATTTCAAGTTGGATTTTATGACATTAGTGAAGTCATGAGTATCTTGGAGAATCTGTTTTGAGTGTGCTTAATGAGGAAGGACAGGATTTTTGCTAAGTATGCTTATAAATAAAATGTATTTGGAAGGTGGATGGAGCTCTTAAAAACAAGAAAAAACCCTGTTTAAAATAAAGTAGAGGCTTTCATTCAAGGTCTGCACGAGCCTCTGATAGGTTTTATCTTCACCCTTTGTAGTAGATTATTTTATTTTCTTTGTTTCCTGGGTTTGTATCCTTAATCCCTTCCTCAGGGAGGCCATGTTCTCTCAAATATGTTCTGTGCTTGTGTGAAGCACATCAGACATTGGGAAATGGCCCTTCTCTTATGACCAACATTCTGTCTTTAATCTTAACTTGATTTTACTTCATTTATAAAAGAATAATTTGAATGTCTTGATAATCCATAAGTTAAACAAACTGGCCAATACCAAGAAGTATTTGGATTGTGCTCTAAATACATATTTGAATGATATGGATTCCTCTTTTGGAGGAGATACTTTTAAGCTAGGCCTTTCTTTTTTTTTTTTAAGATTTTATTTATTTATTTGAGAGAGAGAATGAGATAGAGAGCATGAGAGGGGGGAGGGTCAGAGAGAGAGGCAGACTCCCTGCTGAGCAGGGAGCCCGACGTGGGACTGGATCCCGGGACTCCAGGATCATGACCTGAGCCGAAGGCAGTCGCTTAACCAACTGAGCCACCCAGGCGCCCCAAGCTAGGCCTTTCTATTCTAAATGTTGCAAGTTGAATGTGGTCATTTCTACATTGACTCAATTGTTTATATAGAAGAACTATATTAAATATGGTGAGGGAGGTGAGTTTTTTTAAAACTACCTCGGCAACGGTACCATATTGTGAAAATTTGCAGCAATTTCCCCTCCAATTTGTAATGAGCAAGAGATTTGATGTACTAAAGAATAATAAAAGTTTTTACACTTTCTTTTAAAATCTTTTTGGTATAGGAGGTAGAAGTCCCAAATGCTGACTGACTAGAAAGCTTTTATGAAATATGTATGATTGGTTGGAAGTTGATTTTCTGGAAAAAAGATGAGTTAAACTTTACTAGAAACATTGGACACTCCAGCATACTCAGATCTTTTCTTTCTTTCTTTTTTTTTTTAAGATTTTATTTATTTATTAGAGAGAGAGAGAGCACAAGCAGGGGAATCGGGAGAGGGGGAAGGAGGCGGAGCAGGGAGCCCAATATGGGGCTTGATCCCAGGCCTCTGGGATCATGACCTGAGCCAAAATCAGATGCTTAACCGACTGAGCCACCCGGGCATCCCTCAGTAGATCTGTCTTGCTTAAAGACACAGTAGATGTGTCTTTAATGAGAAACTCAACCCTTATTATTTGGCTTTTATATAAATTCTGATAAAAATGTTTAATGGAGAGGTAGTTAAAACTGTTGTATTAGTGAAAATTCTTTTGATTGCAAATGGGAAAAAGTCCTTAAACTTTTAATTGAATAGAAACGGGATAGTGGGTTTTGTCTCCGGCATGGCTGGACCCAGGGTTTCCAGGGATGTTATCAACACTTCCTTCTGTTAGCTCTGCTTTCATCAGCTTGGCTTCCCTGTCAGGCTCCACTCAGGTGGGGGGAGGGTGTCCAGCAGTATCTCCAAGACCTGTCCCCACAGCTCCGCCTCCCCAGGAGGGACAGCTTCTCATTGCTACTTGTTCGAGGAACTTCTCTGGATTGAGGCTCATTGGACAGACTTGGGTCCACTGCTCAGGCCCACAGTTGTATACTCATCTCAGGAGCAGGGGCAGGTGCTGCTATCCCCATGGAAACCATGTGGGCTGAGAGTCTGGAACAGGGCTTCTCCAGAGGGAGAGCAAAGTGCTGGCCTCATGTGGAGGGGAAGTGAAGGTGGGTAGGAGAAAAAGTCCATTTAAACGCTAAATGACATGAAGCCTGCCAAGTTTGAAGATTTCTGAGGACTTGAGTTGTCCGTGCTTTTTTTTTTTTTTTAAGATTTTATTTATTTATTTGACAGAGAGATAGACAGAAGAGCACAAGCAGAGGGAGTGGCAGAGGGAGAGAGAGAAGCAGGCTCTGCACTGAGCAGGGAACCCGATGCGGGACTCGATCCCAGGACCCTGAGATCATGACCTGAGCCGAAGGCAGACGCTTAACCATCTGAGCCACCCAGGCGCCTTGTCCGTGCTTATTATTATTCTTTGTGGAAACCAGAAATAGCCTGTGCTTATTGAGTAAGATACAATGATTGTCATTTTTAAAGTACTTATTGGGAACGTACTTCGTGTTGGGGGCTGACATGAGATGTGGTCCGCCTTAAGAAACCTCTAGTTTGGTAGGGGAGCAGGTGTATGCACATGAGGATTCATGAAATACGTGTGTGTGTGTGTTTGTGTGTGTGTGTGTGTGTGTGAGAGAGAGAGAGAGAGAGAGAGAATATATGTGAGCCTAAGGGAGATACTCTAGTAGGTAAAAGAACTCCAGGAACAGATTAGACAAGAGAAGTGGTTTCTGAGGGGTGGTGTGGTCAGGTACAGAAGCTCACAGAGGTTGCCAGTAGGAAAAATGGGATGTTAGAGGAGAGAGGGAATTCCACGCAGGGCTTCTGCATGAACGTGACAGGCTAGCAAAGATCCCACTGGAGGCCTGTGTAGGATGGTCCCATGGGACAATGTATGGAGATAGGTTTGCATCTGTGTAGAAGTTTCCTTTGGTGGGAGATGCGGGTGTGGAGGTGCTCGCATGTCTGGTGGAAGATGTGAGGTTTCACCCAACAGATACTAGTGAAGGATGTGTGTCTGTATGTGTGTGTGGGTGTGTCTGCTTGCGTGTATATGTATGTGTTTCCATAGGTGTGTGTGCATATGTAGAAGATGACCATTTGAACAGAGTGGGGGAAGAAAATGAGAGGATATTTTTTAGACCGTACCTGAGAATGTTTGAAGGAGAGATTAAAGACGCACAAAGAGAGAGAGTGATGTAATGATGGATGGACAGTCAGTTGATGTTGGAATGAAGGCTGTAGATAGAGGGGGATTTGCCTTGAAAGTTGGGTAACCCTTTCTCTGAGATAATTGGATAGAAAGAGAAGATGGTTGAAGATCCAGATACACATTTTAGTGGGAAAGACGGTGGGGAAGGAAGAGAGACAGAGACAGAATGAGAGGGAAGAAGGGAGGAAGAGGAGAACATGAGGAGAAATGGGTGGGGGAGTTGACTGACAAACCCAGGATCCATCCCCTGCCTATTTCTGCCTCGTTTCTGGCCCTTACTCCCTCCACCTTGGCTTTGTGTGTCTTACCACACCAGTGTGGCCTGACCACTTAAAAATATCTGAATATCTAAAATCTCTCTCCACTGCCCCCCACCAACCTCCAGTCACTGTCTCATTACTTCATTCATAGCATGTATCCCTGTTTGAACTTTTTGTTTGTTCATTCATTCATATATTCCCTGTTTACCTCTTTCCACCAGCATGCAAAACTCTGTGAAGGTAGGGATATTTGCTGACCACTGTATGCCTAGCATCTAGAACAGTGCTTAGCATGGGAAGGAAAATGTGAAAAGGAGCGAACTAGAGATGAGGAAGAATACTGTTGAGTAGATCTGGTCGTAATTTAATCTTTGAATAAACACATGTTGGACCTACTATATGCCAGATACTTGGAGAAAGCGGGAGTGCCATGATGAGGAGTCACTTGTCCTGTTCTTGAGGAGCTGGTCTGTGGTTGTAAGGATGATCCCTCTTGGATGGTTTTAAGTTTAAATTTTATTTTAAATTTCCCCTTTCGCTATTTCATGTGCTGTTGGCAGAGAACAGAGCGATGGGTGGTGAGGACAAGGCGGTGCATCTTGCTTAGGCAGGAATGAGAGAAGAACAGGGGTTGAGAAAAGGGGAATTTGAAACGACTGTTCTCAACCCCAAGGATTCAGGCTGGCCAAGGAAGGTCAAATGGTCAAGGACAGAGAGACTTTGATAAAAGGCAAAGAAGAGTGTGTTAGTTAAGGTTGGCTGGCAGAAAAAAAAATAACTTGAGTAGCAATGGTGTAAATGAGGTAGACATTCATCTCTCTTTTCCTCGAATGATCTCCAGAGGTAAGTAGTCCAGAGGTCTTGTGGCTTCGTAAACAACTGGGAGCGAAGCTACCTCTGAATTTCATATGACCCTTGACCCTTCAGCGTAGAGCTCCATCATCATCCGTGATCCAACCAGGAGGAAGGTGGTCAAGGGAAAGGGGAGGTTTCCAGGAGCTGCCATGTGACACTTGCTTATTTCTCATTGGCCAGAACTGAGACGCATGACCACACCTCTGCCTTTAAGGTATCCAGGACATGTGGTCTGTACCGTGGCTGGCCATGTGCCCAGCATATACGCCATTGCTCTTGAAGAAGGGGTGAGTGAACAGGCAGGACAGACAAAATAGGTACTTTAGCAGGTGCATGGACGTGAATGAATGATGGGTGAGGTCCAAGAAACCCTTGACCATTTGACCCAACTACCCTTGTTGGGTATCTTCATGTTTGAGGTTTTTATGTACCACGTGGAGCACTTTATTTTGGTAAACCTTATTCAGTATTTTCGTTTTCATTTGCTCTTTGGAGGGTCCCCTTTTGGCGATGCACTGTGACAAGATAGCTTTTCAGTCCTTTCCTCATTTGGGGGGTTTTATTTGGGACATGCTTAAAATACCCAGTGATTTATGTTCTTTGCAGGAACTGCAAATCCTTGTGTCCTGATTTTAATTGATTACCTGTATTTCAGGCCCACATTTCTTTTCTTTTTAAAAATACCTCTTGAATTTTTATACTGCCATTTCTCCAGTCCTGACTGTTGGTAACAAAATTTTGAGTACATGTCAATCTTCAGGCAATGTTTTTTAAACTAGACTTTTTCTTTTTTTTAATTGATGCTTTTCCTTTTTGATCAAACCCAGCTTACCTCTGACTCCACTGGAACTTCATCCCTAGAAATCTGTGGTTCTTTGTGCTCTTGTATGCTCTTTCCTCCTCTGTTCCTCTGCTGGTCGATTTTGTTAACCCTTGACCGTTGGGCAACCTTGGCTACAAAGACATGTCCACCGTCCTCAGTCCCACCCACCCCCTCAGTCTCCTCTCCTTTGGCTGTGTATGTTGTATCAGCCTCCAGGAAGTGGCATTTCTCAACCTGAGGGTGCCTGAACTAGGTGTCCATTGTCCTTACTAACGATGAATACTTGGGCCTTTGCTGTGTCATCCTTTTGTTCATCTGTTGATTCTCTTGGCCATTCTCCACAATGGCTAGTCCAAGACTTTTCCCGTTGTAGTCTAGCCAGCCCTACTTTCTTTCTTAGATGGGAACTCTGATCTTTCACTTTATGGGGAACGTTGATAATTTGATGTCCCTACTTGTCTGGGAAGCAGGTGTCTCATTTTTCCAGACCCAGGGGAGAGCAGTTCTACTATTTGGGGTAAATCCTTCCAACGGTGCTAATCCCTTTCTGACTGTTGCATATTCTTGGTTTTACACACAGCTCCCATCTTTCCTGTTTTGCTCCTTTGTACTTTCCACCCATGCCCAAGTGTCTTCAGACCCCCACAAGGATTTTCCAATCTCAGTTTGTTGAGTGTCGCCTCCCTTGTGATGACTTTTGCTCGCTCCTCATTCCATCCACATTCTGTTACGCTTCATATTTTTTGTTTAACTCCGGGTTTTCCCTTAGATACATGTGAAATGAAGACCACCACAAATGGAAAGCCCTATCACTTTCCTTACACAGAAGAAAATCCTGAAAATAAACACAAGGGGAGTAAACACCATTATCAAAAGCTTACTGGAGACCTTGCTTGCCTAAGGCTTTGCCCTCTGTTTGTTGAAAAGGGAGATTTGCAAGTGTGAGGAAGGTGTTGAAGACCCGTTAGCACCAAACTGAGACTTTGTCTTTGATTTTATCTGGGCGGGGGGGGGGGGGAGCTGTGGGGAGCTTGAAAGGGAATTCAAAACAGAATGACTTTCTCAAGATATAATTAAAGGCTCTCTTGGTTTGTTGTCTCTACCTCCCAGAGCTGTGCTTCTCCTACTCATGCAAGTCAACTGGGCTCGGGATAAAACGCAGATCAGCAGGTCTGGGGTGAGCCTGAGAATTGGCATTGCTCACACGTTCCCAGGGGATGCAGCTGCTGTTGGCTGCTGGCCACTCTTGGAGCTGTAGAGTCCAATAGAAAGGACCATGCACATCCACACATTCACCTGACTCCGTGGGCCCCTGTTCTAACACCTCTCTGAACAGTTCCTCAAACCAGAAATATTTACCTAGGGTTCCATGTCTTTCCCACCCAGGCCCTCCCTAACACCCTGCAGGCTACTTCTATTCTATTACCGAAACTATCTTTTTCGCTTTTCCCCAGGGCACTCCACCTTGCCAGATCTGACTGTTTCATTCATGCAAGAATGTGGAGTGCCTGCTTAGGCCAGATACTGCCCTAAGGGCTGCGGTTACACTTTTCTGATGATCCCTTGAACTCTGCTCTTTCCACCCTATCCCTCTGTCTCCCCTAACTTCCCGTGTCCCTGGTTCTCTACTGTTGTATATTTGGATGTTTCTGATTGCTTTTGCTCTCTCATCTTGTCTGCTCTCCCCCCTCTTCCCAAGCATAGGGGGATATCCTCCCAAAGCTTGGGTTCTTACTCTTTTGCCTCTGTATTCTTTTCACTTTGTATGTGCATCTTGTTTTCTGCCTTTAGCTGTTCCCCTTCATGGCGGGCTGTCAGTTCAAGCCCAACATCAGCCGCATGGCAACCTGCTTCCCTTTTCCTTCCAAAGTTCCTCTTCAGGTTCTCGCCATTTCTCTCAGCGCCCCCATCGTTCTCAGGTACACAAAACAAATTTTGATTACTTGTCCCCTTTCGCTCCCTTCGTGCATGAGTCTTCACGTGGGCTTTGCTTTTCCTTTTAATGATCTCTTTTGTGTCTGTGTTTCCACGGATCCTAGCTTGGGCCTCTGCTAGAGCCACGGGGTCCTCACTGACTCTCTGTACTCTGGATTTCTCTCATCTCCAGTTGAATCTATGCCCCACTTCTGTTTTAATCCTTGGAAGGATATCAGTCTAAGCTGTCATTCTCCTTGTGAAAACACTTCCGGTTGCTTGTCTTTGTGCAGAGCCGTGCTTTCTCAGACTTGCCACCTTCATTTAGGCCACACTTACCTACCATGGGTATTACTATTTATTTGAATTTCTTTACATTGACTCATTTTCATTTATTTTTTATGTTTTTTAGAAGATTTATTTGAGAGAGAGAGCGCGCGGGGAGAGGGGCAGAGGGAGACCATCTCAAGCAGACTCCCTGCTGAGCACGGAGCCCAACACGGGGCTCGATCTCACGACCCTGAAATTGTGACCTGAGCCAAAACCAAGAGTTGTGCACTTAACTGACTGAGCCACCCAGGCGCCCCGACATTGACTCATTTTAAAATTTATACTACTGTTGCCTAAGGCAACCTTGTATAGCTTGCAATATATAAAAATTACCTATACAATAAATGCATAACTATGAATATTTTACAAATTTATTTATATACCAATTAAATTAGTCCAGTATGCATAATAGATATTGAGAGCACTGGCCTACAGGATAAATTGCTGTGTCTTTAATTTGACATTGAAAACCTTCTGAATCTAGCACCAAAGTTACCACATTAAGGAAAACCAAACTTCCTTAGAAAAAACCTGGTGAATTTTCTTAAATTTTAGAGTTCTGTCAAGGTCACTGTAGTGGTTATGGATCAGCACCACAAAGTAGGATTGCCTGTCTTAATACTTTTACATATTGCATAGACATATTAGTTGTTTTGAAAATATTAATTTGAAATAGCTATTTTCCCTGTCCCCTAAAGCCCAGTTGTTCATAATAAATGACTTTCTTGGTGGCATAATAGCCTTGCTCTGTCTTCATTCATTAATAATTTTTCAAATATCCTCTTCAATTCAGGCTTTGGCTTACCAGGGTTTCTAACTGTCAGTGGGCTAAAATCATATTCTACGTATTCCCATTTTTATGGCTTGTCTCAATCTTAGATTCCTAGAAAACTCTGTAGTTATGATACATACGGCTTTGATCATCTGAGCTTCTCTTCATAGGCACTTTGAATTTACTGGTATTTAAACAGGGGCAAGATGGTGGGTTGCCATTGCCATTCCCCTTCCTCCACATTTCTTGAGCCTGCATGCTTCTTAGGGAGAAACTTGTGGAAGTTCAAGGCAGAAACCAAGTGAAGAAACCCAAATCAAGTTAAAGGAATTCTGATAGACCAATGAGAAGAGTAAGAATAGTGATAACAGAAGACAAGAAGAGTGACAATGGTTGAGAGTGATCTAGAAGATTCTTATGTAAGGGAGAGAGACCAAAAAACAGTATCCAGTTGTGGAGAGGAAAAAGAGATGGTAGATTTTTAAGAAATGAGGCCAATTCAACCTAAAGTTAGCAGATACTGTAGATGACAGGCAACACCTCATTGCCCTCATTGCTTGATTATAGTTGCTAACTAAAATTTCCCACTGTGGGGCACCTAGGTGGCTCAGTCGTTAAGCGTCTGCCTTCGGCTCAGGTCATGATCCCAGGGTCCTGGGATTGAGCCTTGCATTGGGCTCCCCGCTCAGCGGGAAGCCTGCTTCTCCCTCTCCCACTCCCCCTGCTTGTGTTTCTGCTCTCTCTCTCTCTCTCTGTCAAACAAATAAATAAAATCTTTAAAATAAAAAAATAAAAATAAATAAAAATAAAATTTCCCACTGTGACATAACCCATACAGGTTAGAATTCAACTTTCTGGGAAATTGTTTTCTGATGATAAGTTTTGCCATCATACTTAACGATTGACATAGCATTTTTGTCCTTTGGTTTCTTATCAGAAATTATGGTCTTGAAGTCTGTTGCCGAATCCTTATTAAAAGCTCTGTTGTAAGAAATAATATATCTATGGAGAATGGCCTGAAGAAGATGTAGTGCTTCCATTCATCCAGAGAACCTAATCTGCTGGGAGGCTTCTGCCAGACTGAGAGCTGAATGCTCAGGATGGCGCATTGCGGTGAATGGCCCTCCACAGTTACCTTCACTAGCTGTCTGTCATGTATGGAATTAGCACACCCACTTTGCACTGAGTGGAATTATGAATAATAGTTTTGTGAACATCCTTTTTTGGGGCTCTGTTTAGAATATAGCCTGTTATATATTGGAGTGTCCATTTTTACAACGATTTACCAGAGTCTTCTTAGGTTACTGTATCAGGAAGAGCTGAAAAAAATCACTTAGTTTTATCTTATGAGTATTATTAATCTTGTCATTCTCGTTCCCTTCTTGGCATTAGTTTCCAAGAAGCTTGGAGTCCAAACGTGAAACCAACATGTAACTGATCACAGTAGTACAGGCATTCCTGTGTGCTGGCCATCTTGGCTTTATTACTTTCTTAATTTTATTTTTTCAATTTGCCTCAATTCTTTTAAGTATTACCCCTCCTTTTAGAATAAAAAATACTTTAAAAAGTCACCCCTAACTCCCTTGTGGAGAAAAGCAGGTTGTGAATAAATACTTAAAGTACTTAGAATTGCGATGAATATGTTTGTATAGTGTCAAGGATACTTTGCTTATCTTTCTACAAGAGAAATTTCCACTTAAAAAAATTAAAGTCTACTTGTGCCAATATTATAGAACTAAAAAACTTAACACTTCCCCTTTTGGTCTTTTTATAAGGATGAATGTAATTCTCGACTTACAGCACTTCCTAGAATTTGTTTCTTATAGGATATTTCCCCTGGAATTATGGCATCTCTTGAAATGATGAAAATAGGGAAATTGGTTCACTCCCTGAGCCTTTCAATTAAAGTTTGAGCTCCCTTATTATTCAAAAAGTACCAATTCCTGAACGTTCATATCATGCCACAATCAGCATCTATCTTAATTGAGGAAGATGTGTGCGAAGATCAGCCTGGCATTGAGGGGTCCATTGGACCAGTTGTCAAGTGTTGACTGGTCCACACATGCATCCCATGACCCATGAGTTGGCTTCCCAGTGGTTGGAAAGAGTTTCTGCGCTCACCTGGGGCATTTGTCCTTTGAGAAAATACTGCTGACTTGGCCTGGGGAGACCTGCCTGGTGCTTTGTGAGCCCTGCCAAGATTAAAAGAAGCAGTTAACTTCTTGTAAAACCAGCCACCCTCTTAGATTGATTTCAAGTGACTCATGGCAATGCAAATGCACTTCACTATTGTCTTGGGGTCACTGTTTTGTTTAATCAGCTTCCTGAAAAGTAGAAATTTTTATTTTGGTAACTTTGGAAAGCAGCCTGATTCATTCCTGCTTAGGTTGCTGTGGGTTTTATTTATCTAAGGTTAGGCCCAAGAAGTCCTTTGGATTTTGATGACTTCAAATATTGAGCAGTTGGCAGGCTGGCAGGTTGTGAGGGCAGAAGCCTGATTTGAATCCTTTTTACCACTTACTGGCGCTGTGATTTCCAGCACATTCCTGAGCCTGTCAGTGTCTTCCTCTCTTAAAATGGGCATTTTCCTCTGCTGGGTGCTTGATAAACAGTGGTGAATGAAACCAAGAAAGTCCTGCCCCAACACATTTAGATTCCGGGGACTTAGAAACCCACCTACCACATAGGGTTATTGTGGGTAATAAGTTAACTGTATAGAGAATCCTAATAGTATTTACAACATAGAGTTATTGTAAATATTGACTATAACTCTATACGAGGTACTTTGTTAATGTTAGCTATTGTCATCATGGTTATTGTAAGATACTGTTATTATCCTAAGATTGGGTAAATCTCTTAACATATGGACAGATTGCTGACATAGACTATGGGAGAAGAATCGTGCCACAGAATATTCTGATATTTTAACAGAACTCTTTGGGGGGACTTTACACTTTGAGCATTGCTAGGTTGACCCTCCTGTTCTTTACTTAATGTATAACTTGGGTCAGGCTTCTCAGCTTGGGCACTATTGGTGTTTTGGGCCAGATGATTCTTTGATTGTGGTATGTTTAGCAGCACCCCTGGCCTTTACTTACCAGATGCCAATAACACCCACAGTGACAACAACCCCAAAAGGTCTCTATATTTTGCCAGATGTTTTCTGGGTGGGAGGCATGGGGGCAAAATTGCCCCTGCTCGAGAACCACTGAGCTAGAGGAATATTTTGGAAAAGCTTTCCAGTTTGGTCATTTCGAGAGTGCTAACTGGGATGAGTTACTCCTTTGTTGCAAAGGGCATCTGTCTAAATATAGGGCAGTTATTTCTCTCCGGCCTGATGGAGCTAAAAGGAGCCTCCATCACTTGTGTGTTCTTCAGAAGGGTTATGAAGGCCAGCGTTCCATTCTGAGGAGTGGATGGCCACCAGGGAAGGAGGCGCCAGGGCCAAGTAAAAGAATCGGCACCTGCCAACGTTCGCCTTTCATTTTTCTTCTCTTGAATCCTGTTTGGGAATCTCTCGGAGTTAGTAAAAATGTCTTTAATTTTGAAAACTGTGTGCTCTAGAGGATGGAGAAGAGAAAGCCAGCATTTTTTAGAGGAAAGAAGTGACCGTCAACTAGGGAATTGGCACCATTAGGGCCTACCTGTGTCTCTAGGTGCTTGAACCAAGTCACAAAAACCATTGGGGATGAATTGCAAAAACACCGATGAGAAGCTGGTGACTAGCTCTGTGCAATGATTGTATTAGAATAATAGATAGGACCTGGCTGTCAAGAATTTCAATTTCTCATCCTCTTTCTTTTCATTTGAGGGCACACTCAAGTTGACTATTTCAGATTTCTGGTCACTCTCAGTTTATGTGCTGCTTATTTTTGATTTGATTTGATTTGATTTTTTTTTAGTCCTGAGTCACATGGAGCCTAAGAGCAGAAGTCTTTTCTTCATTTATTCCTCAAGTATCTATGGAATGGCTACCGTGTATGGTGTGGCATGCACAGAAATTTCAGAAACAGCAGTGACCATATCTCTTTTGTTCCCTGCCCTGTCTTTAGTGACTGGCACTTTGCCTGGTGTATAGGAACATTTCAACATGTAACTCATTATAAGATTTCATGCCGCTATTCAGTGTCCCTTGCTTAAAGATTTCGTAGGCTGACTACTTTATACAATTTTTGAACCATTGGCAGGATGTCTCAAGGAAGCTGTAGCATTAGGTTTGAAAGGACAAATTCCAAGAACATGTATTGTGGTGGTCCAGCATTATTTCTCAAGCAGTAAATTGCAAAGCCTACCTGGTTGATCTTTCCCAACTCAGTTGTCGCCATGACCCTTTCCTCTCTACCATGCCTGGAATTCCCAAAGGAAAGGGGGGAGTGCTGTAGACAACAATGTCCCCTCTCTGGCTGTGATCAGGGTTTTATTGTCAGGAAATCCCCCTTTTCAGGGACTTCATTGTCCGCATCCTCTAACCAGCTCTTGCCCATCCCCCCCCCATTCCCTGCCAGCCCACGATTTCAAGGCTTTATGGAAATGAAAAGTTGCTCTTCTTCACAAAAAAGATTGGAGGAGATAAAGTGATTAACACTTATTTTGTTCAGGAATCCATCCGAGCTACCATCCTTGAACACTCATTTGGCTTGTTGGAAGGGTAATCTCTTTCAGAAACATTGGACAGAATTGACCAATTCATTATGTATGTAAGTCTGCTTAAGAATGTTTAATTCAGTGAACCCTCATCTTCTGGTTTCTTAATCTCCTGCCTTGGCTATTCTGTTCTCTTTGAGTTTCTGCAACTCATTTCTCCCCTGATTATTGAATCTGTCCCTGGACATTCCAGGCTTGGTAGACTCTCAATACATAGATTTATGGGGGGAAAATTCCATACTCTTTTAGATGGTTGTCGATGACTGAATTGTTATGGGGTAATTAAATTTGGGGAACTACAAATTTAGGCAGAAAAGTAGGAGAGAATACTTAAGCCAGTGGGAATGTTGGAGAATGTTTTAGAGGCAGTGGGAAATTTTTATAAAAAGTAGCTACTTCAGACCTCAGGGGCAGTTCCTGTAGAGTCAGTTCTGGAAGATCTAAATGAAGACAAGTGAACATTTATTTCTTTATGGCAGACCAAGGTTTTTTGCTATTTAAGGGTAGGAACAAATAATTCAAATAATTTAATTTGGAGGGGTATCTTTCAGTGGGCTATATTACACATTTTTAAAGTTTCTCTTCCTTTTGGGTTTCCCTGGCAGGTGTGTATTACAGTGTTAATGCCCTTATCCCTAATAGAGAAGAAGGGAGTGAGCAAAACATAAAAATACTGGAAAACGTTAGGGTGCGTGCATGTGGGTGCTCAGGCACCTGCTTTCCCCATGGACTTCCCAGTGGGGGAAGGGTGGGGGGGGGAGAGGAGCAAAAGCTGGAAAGAGGTCCTCCCTTTTGTTGCTGCCTTTGTAATTCATGCCCCTACTATCTCTGATAGCAAAGAAGCAATGAGATAAATTCATAAACGTTCGACAGTAGCCACTGATTTGAAATTAGTGTTTGCCCCTCTAGGTGTAGCTGATAAAGTTACTGATGGCAGGATGCACGCTTGCTAGCAAGTGGCCGGGATGCCTGAAGTCGAATCTGATTTATTATTTTATTTTGTAGGTGCTATACTGTCTGAGTAATTTAGGTAGGTACTCTGGGCTCCAGATAAGTTTTCTTTCCATTTCCTTTCCAATAGGAGGGCTGCAGGGAAAAGGACAAAAGAAAAAGAAAAGGCAGAAACAACCCTGCAAATGGGATTCAAGTGTATCACATCATACCCCATGGATAGTCCCTCCCCCAGCCATCAACCTCTGCATTCATCCAGAAGATTCTCCAGTCGCTTTATTTACTGTACCTGCGTAGGTGTGGTGGGACTGGGCACACACATTCCCAGTTAGGTCCTGCAATTTCATTTAAAAAAAAAAAAACACTTAAAAGACCCCCCACAAACCTCTTTTTCCTGCTCAAATAGCTTCCTTTTTAGATGTTTGAAACTGGAATAGGACAAAGTAGAATTTTTCCTTTATCATGATCACTCCAGCTAAAGAAACTGTTTTGGGGAATTTTACCTCAGTGGAAGAACATTGGGGGATGCGTGCTGGGGAGAGGAAAAAACATCAAGCAGGGCACGGGGTCAGGAAAAGGCAAAACTGGGGATTCTCAGAGAGGAGATCCAGGGAGGAGAGTTGAGGGCAGATTTTGGAAGGTCTTAGGCTATCATGCTTCAGAGTTTGGGTTTTATCTTTTAGGTATTTCATAGCTCAATGGGCATCAAGGGACATGCTTAGATTTCTGTTGTGGAAGATCTGAACTGTCATCAAGGGGCATACCTGGGAGAGGAGGAGAGGGAGGAGTGTCTGGAGTGGCCCTGTCCTTATCCCAAGAGCTGAGTCCCCTTTCAGTCCTCTGCCAGAGGAGGAAGGGCCTGGAAGTCTTCATTCTCTTTGTATCTTGTTCAGTGAATGTTGAAGTCTTCCGAAATCTCATTAGGAGACTTTGTAATCATGCACACGTACCCCTGGTGATTTGAAATCATTTGCATTTACTGCTCCATACATGTAAATCATAGTAATTTTAGGAAGAAAAAGTCGCAAACATCTAAAAAATTCATTTGAATTCATTTCTCAAATTCCATCTTTAATATACCCATTTCTTTCAGGCAATCTAATGTCCTACGAGAATTTTTTTTTTTTTAAACTGAAATAGACCACTTTTAGGCCCTATTAGATTCAGCGAGTTATTAAATTTCACATCTTCCAGGGTTTTATTTTTTCTGATGCCATAGTTCAAGATAATGTTTTTTTAATACTACATGCAGAATTCCAGAGATTCATAATAGCTTATGACATCTTAATGTCCACAGTGACATTCCACTGGTCATATCCAACTGTGATAAACAGCTCTATACTCCATAAAGACGACAGTCACTAAGTAAAATGCAGGAAGATGCAAACAGTTCCTCAATCTTATGAATAATGTTACAGATCCTGAATGTTAATTTTGAGGAAAACACATGCTTAAATTTAAAGTTTATGCCTTCAATTCATAGTCCTTTTATTCTTCCAGGAAAAAAAAATATCAAGCAGCTATACTTTAAATGAATTTAATGAACTGCAAAGACTGACATTTTCACTATAAAAGTCACACTTCATTTAATGAGTGGTTAAATATTGATGCTATATTAAAATACAGGCAGAATAAAAATGGCACAATGGATTTCAAAATAGGAATTCAGGGTTCTTTTATGTTGAAAATTTCATGAACGGAAAAAAAAAGTATCGTTCATCAGAATGTCTTCATAAACACAAATAGCATAGTAGCCTGCCGTACATAAATCCCAGTGGAGGAACTGAGGTCAGACCTGCTTTTCAACTGCCTGATTCTCTGTCAGTCTTTGTTGCTTAAGGACCCCATGATGTTCAATGTGGTTCCTGTTGTTGATGGGAACGATGCTGAAATTATAGAAGGGGGTAGAACCTATCTTTCTTGAACTGACTTGGATATGAAGAAAAGACAACTGTATGTTGGTGACTATTCCAGAAAAGTAATTGAGCTACTACCTACTATCACTTTCATTGCTCCTGTGCTCAGAACTCTCCAGTGGTTCTGATTTGTTTATGGTAGGAGTCGAAGTGCACGTGCAGGTCTGCACCGCCTTAACTAGGTGACCACCATGATGTCCTTGACCATGACATTTCTAGGCATGGCTCACTCTGCTCTTGCCACACACCTGCTTCCTGGTTATCACTCAAAACTCTAGACACACCCCCCACCTTAGGGCCTTTGGTTTACCTCCCTCTGCCCCCAGCCTTCCTCAGATACTTCCAGATCTCCCTTCTTCATCTTCACAGGGTTTTTTGGGAAGCCTTGTATGACCTACCCTGTCTGAAATTGAACCGGCTTTCCTCTCCCTGATATTCTCCACCCCCCTCCCCTGCTTCATTTTTCTCCAAGTGTTGGGTCTTAAAAAATACTCTGTATTTATTTTATTGATTGACTGTCTTCCCCCCATGTTGGACATAACCTTGTGAGGACAGAGATCCTTGTCTCCTTTCTTCATTGCTTTACCCCTGTTGCCCAGAATGGTGAGGAGGCATTCAGGAAGTGTTTGTGGAATGTGTAGATGAATGAAGGAAAGTGTTTTTGAGGCAGAAGTGGGATTTGCAAGGGGAACGTTCCCCATGATAGTTGGACCAGAGTGTCAGGAGAGGCCCCTGGAATATAGATCTGGTAACCCTATGCAGGGATAGGTTGCCTGCTGTGTTCCGGGTTTCCTGGGACTCTCCCATTTCAGCATGAAAGACCCATGTTCAGGGAACACCTTCGGTCTTGGGCAGGCTGGGACAGTTGGTCACCACAGGCAGAGAACATACCAGAAAATGTTCGAGTTTGCAGGAGGACAGGGCTCACAAACCCACAGGTCACAGACACCAGGAAGATGATACGTGGCGGCAGCTGACCTGCTTGCGTGTGAGGCTGGGGGCTGCGGTGAACAGGAGAACACAGGCCTCTCTGAACTCAGTTGGTTGCAGCTCAGGGGAATTGTAGGCCACTGTTCTCTGAGCTCCTGGTTTTTCACGGGGAAAGAGAAATTTTCATTCTGGGATAGTTTTTAATTTGTAAATGTTGCCAACTAATCTGGAACTGTCTAAGGATTACATATGGCCCGTGGGCTGTCATTTGGCTACCTCTGCTGAAGTAGACCCAGACTTCAATTCATTAGGAGAGAGGGCCTATGAATCTTAATTTTTAAGTGGCAAACGAAGAGTGTGGTTATTGAATGTATTGTTTGGAGAAAATAAATGTCGTTATTAGCTGTAGGTAAAGGTTTTAGGTAGCTTCCATGGAATGATGTTAATATTTGTGGAGTATTCCCAGAATCTATTCTGAACACTGTATGTGTATTAGTAAATTGAACCCTCAACAACTCTGAGGCAAGTTCTATTAATGTCCCAATTTGCAGATGAGAAAATAGAAGCTTGGCTAGATTAAATAACTCATTCACGGTCATAAGCTAGGAGGTGATAGATCTGGGATTTAAACCCAACCCTTCCAGGGCCTGTGTTCCCCACTCCCCTACCCCGTCCCCTCCTCCTCCTTGTTTCTCAAATTTTAATGAACATCAGAATCACCCAGAGGGCTTGTAAAAATCCAGATTGCTGGGTCCCATGCTCAAAGGTTCTGATTCAGTTGGTCTGGGGTGGGGCCCAGGAATTTGCATTTCTTTTTTTTTTTTAAAGATTTTTTATTTATTTGACAGAGAGAGAGACAGCGAGAGAGGGAACACAAGCAGGGGGAGTGGGAGAGGGAGAAGCAGGCTTCCCGCCGAGCAGGGAGCCCGATGCGGGGCTCGATCCCAGGACTCCGGGATCATGACCTGAGCTGAAGGCAGACGCTTAACGACTGAGCCACCCAGGTGTCCCGGAATTTGCATTTCTAACGGGTGCCCAGATGATGTCGATGCTGTTGTTCTGGGAGTGCCACTGCTCTGAACTGTCCTGAGGCCTCTGAGGGGACCAGGGACCCTTGGAGAGAATATACTGGCATCCACTGGAGCTGTGTGCACATGCAGGTGTTCGCAGCTGTCATGCTTGCCTACTCTGGTGATGTTGGTGTCTTCTGTCCAAGCAGCCGTAGACAAAGGCAAAACCTATTTAACAGACATCAGGTGGGTTTTATGGGAAATGAAGCACTTCCTGGACCCTTGTGGTCTTATATAACTTCAGTTTCCTTTCAGCGGAATACTGGAGACCTCTGTGTGTTTCCAGACATCTGACGGAGAAGGTAGGGCCGGCCAGGGTCACCAGCAAGCACTGGGATGGATGCACTGGTGTAGGGCAGGAGGAAACTGGGGGGTACAAGCACCTACCGTTTGTAGGGTGCAACTTAATTTTTAGCCACAAGGACATGTCATTGAACCATATTGAATTACATAGAATGTGTTTTCTTTCCATTTCCCTTCGAGTCTCTCTTACTACATCAATGAGAAAAATCTGTTTGGTGTCAATCTGTCTTTAACACGTAACACTTGCTAATCTCTTTTTTTCAACACAGTTGAGAGACAGGGAGAGAGAAGAAAAGGAGAGAGGGAGGGATGAGGAAGGGAGAGAGCAGGGGACTTAGTTACAGAATACTTCTGGAGCTAGAAGTTTGCTAGAATGAAATCACTTATTTTACTTTCATGGTATTTCTTTTGGTGATTATGTTCTATTTATGGCAAAGAATACAGTTTTTTTTTTTCCACTTAGGATATCAAGTTTCTTTTTGTTACTAAAAAACACAATTGTTTTTATTTAAATGGCTGACTTAAGGAGAAATAAAGGTTCACAATACCTTATCCATAATTCCAAAATTCTAAAAGCTCTGTAAAACCAAGTTTTTAAAAAAATAAGTTTATGACAGCACATTTGTAGCAAAACCTGAGCTGAGCTCACGTGAGACTGTTTTCTTTCTGTATTTATCCCCCTTTGTGTGAATATCAAGACATTTTGCTGCAGAAATATTTGCGGGTTATGAGGTCCCACATCAGACCACTAGAGGTATTATATAATAGATGGACTATGCCCTGTATTACTTTTCTAAATCTTAAAAACTCTCAACTGTAAAACATATTCCAGCCCCAAAGTTTTAGGGATAAAGATGAATGTGGATCTGCTTTAAATGGCAAAATGCATAAAGGTGTTGTACGAATAGTTGAAATTTGGCAGACACTGATATAAGGTGAAGAGCTGTGATTTGAGGTGACTATATTAACATGAATGGAACAAACATGACATCTGATAGAATACTCAGCTTTTGCTTGCTCTAAACAATTGCTAGTGGTTGCATCTCTATTTGTTCTGTCTTCTGCATAAGATAAGGTGCTAGTCCTGCTAAACTGATATTAAAAGAAAAGCTTCTCAGGGAAATTGTAGTATAAAAGAATTACACTACTTTCAGTGGAAAACTGAAGACATTCAAGAGCCAGTTTTTAAATAGATGTAGAGGTATGATCTCAAGGTTCTTTTTAATGCACTGATTGCTCTTATGGATCTATTTTTTATGCTTCAATTTTATGCACTAGTACCTCATAGCATTGAGTTTATCTGACATGCGATATCTGCACCCATATTTCAGTTTCCATTGGCCATTGACCATTGTATTAGTAGGTCTTTTTACTACTGTCGTATTCAAGCATGTCTTCTCACCAGAGAAGAAAAATGGCTGATGGCCCAACCATCTCTTCCTGCCTTAACTTACTCAGCTAGGATTCACTTCTTTCACCCAACCCAGTCCAGCAGAGGGACAGACGAGGCAGAAGTGCTAGAGAAGAAAGACTCAGATGCTCACAGAAGATACAGGGAGGGGTGATTGCCTAGCTCAGGGCACAGAGCATGTTGACATGAGGCTTGGTTACCTGATAACCACCTATCTGATAGTAAGACCTAATCTTCTGGTAAGGTTGGCTAATGGATCTTGGTGGGCCAAGTGGCAGTGTGTTTTATCAGTTTGTGTGATGAATGAACTAGCCCTTAACATTTCTAGTCTAAAGAAGATAAAAGTGATTGGGAGTCACAATGCATAAATTTCAATATAACATGCAGGAGCTAATGTCGATTTCACGGGCTTTAAACAGTTTGTAGCCTCCAAAATATTTGTAGATAACTCAAGCCCACTTAGCCCATCCGTTTGTCATGGAAGGTCATTTAGTGCTAGGAGAGGTTGGTTTTACATGCCTTGAGTGACACTGTTTCCCTTTGACCTTGGTGATAGTTGTCCTCACTGTGAGGAAGGGTTTCTTGATAACTGACATTTTGCCCTTCTGTACCTTCTTCCTGCTCCTAAATCCAGGCTCCGTAGTCATTGTCCTTTGTGTTTACACTCAAGTATGAATTTTGGTAGAAAAAAATTGAAATGATTTACTCAACCACAGAATATTAATGATCATTGATATAGGATTCAAAACAGAAACATCCTACCATGGAAAGAGGTTGTTTGGAAAAGCGATTCATTGTTCACCATGCTTGAAATCTGTGAGAACTATATCAGGTAAAGTAGTTGTTCTTTTAATTTCTATTGTTCAGGTGAACATTAAGCATTCTAAATTACTGTAAGATACTCTTCATCTCTGTACCATATAGCATTGCTACTATTGCATTTTATCAGAGTAAATGTAGATATTTAAGAAATACGTTGCTGACAATTCTTGTAAATATTAGAATTCTGTGTGGGAATATTGATATTAAAGCTGTATTAGGACTGATACCATTAGCAGGAATATTGAGAAGATGTTTTATTAAATACTAATTTCATATGTTATTTAACAAGTAGCCGGCTTTGAACACATTAATCTCTCTTTTTAATTCAAGGTTGATGGTCTGGGTCTTACATATTGTATCCCTGAATAGGCCATTCAATAACTATGCAAAATATCTATTTCTCCCATGGGTATTTATGCTTTGATATATTCTGATCCTTATTAAATTTAAACAGGATCAAATTTATACAGCTCTGGCAGAGATTTATTAAAATACACTGAATGGACAGCTTGTGGGAGTGCAGGGTACTGTAATAACATATGCCTTTTACCAGAGAATAGTAATTATTGAGAATCAAATAAATCTGTAGGAGGTTAAGTATATATGGAAAAGATATCAATTGCAGATCTTCAAAACTAGCTTGAAATATTATTTGAAGATGTGTTACCATG
The DNA here is from genome assembly GCF_002201575.2 of Neomonachus schauinslandi. NCBI lineage: Eukaryota > Metazoa > Chordata > Mammalia > Carnivora > Phocidae > Neomonachus > Neomonachus schauinslandi. The sequence goes on along the minus strand of NC_058418.1, from coordinate 28,619,412 downwards.
CAAAATAACGACCCTCATCCTTTTAGACTCTAAATATTTAGCAGTATTTGAAATGCAGGTTTTTAGGGCTGTTGTAAATTCCAAAAGCAGGGGGTGGGGTGGGGATCCAGAATTATCAGAGGGGTTACATGTGTTTAGCATATTCCATCTGTGGAGGCACCTGCTTTTTACTTCGCCCTACTTTTTATTAAATAAAATTGAAAGCACATGTATTATACTGTTTGTAAAAAAAAACAAAACAAAACTATTTTTTGGAAGCCGAAATGTGTGTCTCCTTTGCTTGGGGGTTTGAGAGGGATTGCAGATGGACTAAATACAAATGTTTTCATACTTGCGGTAGTTTATATTTTTTCAATATGATGATATGGTTTGTTACTTTTGTGTTTTCCTGCATACTTTGAAAGTGGTCTTGATGTGTTCATTCACTCTGACCGAAAAGACCACAGTGTTCCCGATTTATTAGTTTGCGTGGTGTGATGGCGCTGTAGAAGACAGGTTTTTCTTTATTTATTTTTAAAGATTTTATTTATTGGAGAGAGAGACAGAGAGAGCACGAGCAGGTGAGGAAGGGCAGAGGGAGAGGGAGAAGCAGGCTCCTCTCTGAGCAGGGAACCAGGCCTGGGGCTCAATCCCAGGACCCTGGGATCATGACCTGAGCCGAAGGCTGAGGCTTAACCGACCGAGCCACCCACCCAGGCACCCCGACAGGTTTTTAAAGACTGAACTTGTACATAAGACACATGTAGCCTTTCTGTTCTTCCAGAGCTCCCCTGGCTCTAATATTTTATCCTTCATAAATTATTTAATTTTGTTACATTAGTCATTATTAGTGCTTTTCTCTTCTGCTCTCTATTTATAGACACTCTTGGGGGCCGGCCCAGGGCACCTCCAAGGAGAAAGGAGTTATCGGTGTGGCAAGAGGAGGTTTTGCCGTAACAAACCTGGCTTCCCACTGGATCTTTTTCCTTCTAGTATTTGCATTTCTTTCTCTGCCTGATTCTTACTGGTGCAGAGGCAGAGGTATGTATAGGTGGAGGTGAGCCACTCTTCTTCCCTGGTCAAGATCATTCTGAGCGTCAAGTGAGACTAGACGGAAGTGTCTGGGAACCAGGGGAATCTTCGAGGGGTGGGTATCTTAGAGGAAGTGACTTAAGACACTTCTGGAAATTCTCCCAATTCTGCCCCTGGTTAGACTGAGTATGATTAAGGGATAGTTAGGGCAGGGGGTGGGAAATCTGTTTTCTGCTCTGTATGATGGTGTCTAGCTGAATTTTTGCACTTACTATTCCTTAACGCGTAGTGTGTGTGTAGTTGTCTAGAAGAACACTATGTACTTTACGCATGCTTTGTAGTATTATGTTGGATCATAGTATTTGTGTGCACATGATGTTCTAGATAGGTACTCCACAGAAATTATTCTTAGGAGTCATGGTACATCAGGGTTTGGGTTTTTTTTTGGCGGGGGGGATTCAGATTTATTGAGATATAATTTACATACAATAAAATTTGCCAATTCTAAGCGTGTAGTTTGATAAGTTTTGATAAATACGATAGTTGTGAACAACCACCCCCGTGATAGTAGAACATTTCTGTCACCTCAGAAAGTTTCCTTGTGCCCCTTTGTACAACTTACCTCTAACCACTGATCTCCTTTCTGTCTATATAGTGTTTATGATATACATTTATATTTAAGGCAATTAACTTAAGCCAGTAAGTATGTAAATGTTTAAATATAAATGATATACATTTATATTTAAGGCAATTAACTTAAGCCAATAAGTACGTAAATGTTTAAATATATCCATGTTTAAATATAATCCATAAGTCTCTATGGATTAGCATATGTTTTATTTCTTCAGTCTCTTGCTACTTTTGGTCATGTTGAGTCATTATCAGAAAGAAGGAATGCCAGAAATTTTAGTGAAGAAGTTATATCAATTATAGCAAAAAAAGATTTTTAAATACCCCAAATTATTTGTTTATTGAAAAATAAATATAATTATCTCTGTTGCCAGCCTTTCTTTTTCATTGTTGCTGATGAATGAGATAGATTTTTTTTTAAATTTTTTTATTCTTATGTTAATCCCCATACATTACATCATTAGTTTTAGATGTAGTGTTCCATGATTCATTGTTTGTGCATAACACCCAGGATTTTTTTTTTTTAAGTAGGCTCCATGCTCACCATGGAGCCCAACATGGGGCTTGAACTCATGACCTGGAGACCAAGATTTGGATGCTTAACCGACTGAGCCACCCAGACACCCCTGAGATAGATTTTTCTAAAAGCATTTATGTGATGCATCCAGGTCCCTTTCTCTTGCAATTGTAAATTTTCATTTATGTATTTATTTTTATACTTGGAAAATACAATTTTTCTTTCATAGTGTATTGTACAGGGCTATAAAGATCTAGTTCCTGAAATTGGAAAACTGATAATAAGTATTAAATGAGATGATTTTTAAATCTAAATGGATTAATGCTAATCTTTGTTTGGCTGATTTTCTTAGCTGTTATATCCATGACCATGTTACATATCTGTGTGAAATTTGAAAGTTAGTTTACATTTGAGATCATCTGCAACACTAAGAGTTTGGACCAGATTAGCTCAAATGCCTTTTCAGCTCTGAAATATATAATTCCTTGAGGGTTTTTTTTTCCCCCCAAAATAAATGTGTGCATTAGATTTGTGTGTGTGTGTGTGGGTGTTTAGGGGTGTGTATATACAGACCCCCCTCCACACACATGAATAATAAATGAAAAGGAAAAGAGAAAAAACCCAAAGTGATTGTACTGTTGCTATTTTAGAGTTACAGGTTCAGAAGATTGATTATAAAATAATTTAAATAATTTAAAAACATTCTAGATGTTGATTGTGTTGAGGAGAAAGTGAAGAAAATGGGAAGGTAACTAATATAGTTTACTATAGCTATCCTTAATACCAAGAAAAAGGAAGTTACAAGGGCAAAAAGAAAAAAAAAATCAGCTTAAGCTGGTCTTCTGTTTTACCTCCTCCAAAATGAGAGAGTAACATGATCACTAGCTTCATGAATGCCAAGCTCTTAAATCCTTTGCAGTAACAAGGGCATGTTTTAGTGTTGTCAGGACTTTTGTTTGCACCTGGCATTACACTTGATCACTGAATAATTGAGTGATAATGACTGTTATTTTTAAACTAAAGTATAACATCAGGGGAGGATGAGAAACACAAAACGCCCAACTTCCCAAAGGGAGTAGGGAAAATATTTATAAGTGGAGCATGATAGAACTGTTGAAAGTACATGCAGCCAGCAATGGAAACTCAGAGTAGAAGTCAGGGAATGATTTGTTTGGCAGCTCAAAAAATCAGACTCTTTTCTTTATTTCATAAAGATGAAAATTCAAACAAAGAAAAACCAGTAGAATCTGGACACCAGTGAACTGGGATTAGGAAACTCATATCTAACCAAACACAACTATTCAGGACCAAGGACAGGGACACAGGCATGCCTCTCCCCACTTAAAAAAATTTTTTTATGAACTCTACATAGCTATGGTTTTAAGTTATCCATTTGCTTCATTTATTTATCCAGCAATACCTAGTTAGTATCTAATATATGACAAAACAAGACAGACCGAAACTCTGCTCTCATGGGACTGTATTCTCTCATGTTCCTTTCTAAAGTTGGTTCCTTTCTAAAGTTATATGCTCTTTCTCTTCCTCTGGGGCTTGGCTCTCCCAAAATAATTCCTATTTCCCATATAAATACCTGTTCTTAGATTTTCAATCTAATTGTCTTTCTCCAATATACCCATCCTCTCATAGGCTTCTGAAGTCTTCTATTTCCAGCTCTATTGAGCTTGCTAGAACTGTTCTTATCTTTTACAACCATACTGTGAAAACAATACCCATTTCCCCCTTTTTTTAAAATGGCTGTTCCAAAGTTGAATGAAGTGTGCTATGAGTAGTTTAGGGATTAAGTATCAGTCAGGATCTTGCTGAAGACCAGTCATGTGGAATTAAATGAGAAAGCATCAGCTCTTGATTTATGGTTGCAGTGATACCCAGAAACACAAAAGAAGACATAAAGTGTTTAATAAAAAAGATATTTATTTAGGTCCCAATGATTTGGAATTTGTCAAATTTGTATATCTGAGAGGCAATCTGATACAGTGGAAAAACCTAAATTTGGAGCCTAAAAACCTTCTCTTTGACTCCCACATTGTCATTTATTGGCTTTGTGCCTGTGTTGACATTACTTAGTATCTCTGAACCATGATTTTTTCTTCAGAAATAAGAAGATTGTAATATCCACCTCAGTTCCATTGGAAGGTTTAATGTATGTAAAGCATCTAGAAAAATATATGTAAATTCCCTGCCCTTCTGCTAAGTAGTTTTAATGAATCAAATAACTCCTCCTTATTTTGAAAGTTCTGTGTTTTAGGTTTTTTTTGATCGACTTTTCCATTGCAATTCTAGATCACTCTGCTTTTACTCAGAGTTAGCTTTAGAACTAGAGTAGAAGCAATACAGAAAAAATTGTGTTGCTTTTATTTTGGAAAGGAACTAACATTTACTGAACCCTTATAGGATCTGAGGGACTCTGCTAGGAGCTTTGCATAGATTATCCTATTTTAACTGCAAGAGAAACCATTTTCAGTGTATTTTCAATTTCTTTCTCATCTAGGCTTCTGTGATTTTCACTCATGCCTTTACTCTTACAACAGCTCCAGTTTATGTGACTGTTTGGGAAGTATGGACCTGGTCCTAGATATTTCTTTACATTGAGTGTATAAAGAGGAGATGGTTATTTATCATCCTTGTACCGAATATCCCATAAATCTCCCGTTATCATAACACAGAATGTTTCTAGGACACAGGTGACATTGTGTATCTGATTGCTTGGAAGATTACTAGTAGTGATAGCTCTCAGTTGGGCATGAGTAAAAATGGAGAACCAGTTGCCTTTTCTACAGCATATGTCCTTACAAGTGTTTGTTGGATAAGGCTGTGATTTATTCAGCCTTTTGTATTGGTGTCTCCGCCTCTGTTTTTTTAAGATTTTTTTTTTTTTTTTTTTTTTTTTTGAGAGAGAGAGAGCTCACGAGCAGCAGGGAAGGGCAGAGGGAGAAGCAGACTCCCCACTGAGCAGGGAGCCCAGTGCAGGACTCAAAAATCCCAGGACTCTGGGATCATGACCTGAGCCCGGAAGCAGATGCTTAACCAACTGAGCCACCCAGGCGCCCCTCCACCTCTGTTTTCTTAAGCCCCTAAAAGAATCTCTTGCTGTCTATATGCATTATAGCCATTCTTTCCTTTTGATCCACTGCAGTTGTACACAATGTGACATTATGTACCTATATAGTGTTTGGAATTGCAAAAAGAAAATTGATCAACTTTTGGATGTTAACAGTGATATTATTTATTCTTTTTGCTTACCTTGCTTACATTATGTTCTTTAGTTTCTTCCTTCCTGTCCAAGCTCAAGTCATAATTCTTCTTGGCTTTCACTTTGCTGAAACCATATTAGTTTGCTTGCTTACTTGCTTGCTTTTTTCTTCTCTTCTCTTCTCTTCTCTTCTCTTCTCTTCTCTTCTCTTCTCTTCTCTTCTCTTCTCTTC